>NW_010319601.1:0-4256 GCF_000700745.2 Antrostomus carolinensis | reverse complement strand
AGCCTTATATTCTTCCCTCCTTCCATGATCTATAAAGTCTCCTCTTCCACTTGATTTTGCCTAGCAGTTCCCTGTTTAACCAAGTAGGTCTCCTGAATATAATTTGGAGAGGAAGTAAAAAGGGAAACTAAAGTATTTTTGAATTGAGCCAATTCTCTAATCCCATTTCCTACAGACAGCTGTATCAGTGGAAGTAGCTGGGGCAGGAAGCACCAGGGCAGCTGCAAATGTCAGAAATTGAACAGGTTAAAGAAATCTATGTCAAACCATACCCTAAATGTAAAAGGTTCGGCCCTTTGTGGAAGCCAATTGATTCCTTACTTCTCTTGATGTTTCATTCTTCTAACAGAGGACTCTGTACTATAACCTTTACTTGGGCTAAGTAGTACTTATTAACCCAACCTTTCATACTAAGTGCTACTGAAGTCAGTGGCAATACTTACGTCAGTAAATGTCACATGGGTCGGTTAAGGATTATGGCACTGTACTGTCTTCCATTTGTTCATAAGCTGCTCAGTCAGATGACATTTCTGACATATAAAAGCCTCTGGTTCTCAGGGTTTGGTTTGGTTTTGGTTTTGGTTTGTTTTCATTTACTTAACACATTTGAGTAGATGCATCCAAGACAAACAAAATTAAAAGAAAATGTGAAAAAAACAGTGAGTCATTCACCTTATCCAGTCATCAGCACTAAGAAATAATAAACATTAGTATTAAAAGGCAGTAGCACTAGAAGTTGGCAAGTCCTATAAGACATCTATCTATTTATTCTAAATAATGCATTTTCTTTAGAGTACTGTACTCAAAGGAAGGGGAATACTTGAGAAGGCCTCCTCCAGAATCACACAAGAAAGGAGGAAATGTAAGGTTTGCTCTGAATTAGACTTTAAGAATGAGACTTCTTAAGATATGGACAGTAGAATCTTAATGAATTCAAAAGTTTTTATTGTAGAATAATAAAACATTTCAAATTTTCCTAGTGCTTTAGATTATTTTGCCTCCATGAACAAAGCACAGATGAATTTAAACAGATAACTGACTTTTACTGACCTAACACTGTGAAGAAGTGTTGTATGTTTACCTCTTGCAGTTACTGGTCATTTAAGGGGACTTGGTGGAAGATTTCAAAGCACTTTCCATAGCCAATAGCTTAGATTTACTCTGCTGCCTGACAGATTTTATTAACTTTTTCACTCTATCTTATTTTATCACATAAAGGATAACAAGGAGAACATTATTTTTTCAAGGATTCTCTGGTCCCCTTACAGGGGAAAAAAAAAAAAATAATAATAATAAAAAAAAAATATATATATATATAGGCAACATCCTTAGAGCTGGCCCATTGAGTCTTACCTTTGCTGGATATTGTTGAAAATTTATTGTGAATTAATTATTCTTAGAGGTAGATTCCTGTTGGTTTAATATGAATTGTGCTTCTTGAAGCCTTTATCAGTTATTAATCAGATTCATGTAATATTGGAAATGAATCTGGTATACATCAGAGCCACTAAGAGAGGAGGGGAAGAAGGCAGGAAAGAAATTCTGGCAAGCAAAAAAAGGCAAAGAAGAAAGAAGTTGAAGAGATGTAATCACGTCAGAAATAAATGCTAGGAATAAAAGGGCAATATTGGTAGAAGAAAAATATTAGAAGTTGGATATGAGATAAAATATTTTTAATAAATCTATTATTTAGCCTATAAATTAAAGAGTATTGAAAATACACTAGCAGTTCCTTAATGACAATGATGTGGTGGAAGAATGTAGATGGGAAGGAAGGAAGGAAGGAAGGAAGGAAGGAAGGAAGCAAGGATGAAGCAGATGCAAAAATTACTTTAATTGTAAACTTCAATTTGTTCATGAAATAACTTTTATGACTGGGTTATCTATCACAACAGATGACTCAAGGAGCAGGGGGACTTTCCCAGTTAAATACTCTAATGTAATGAATACAGAAGAAAAAGAATATGAACAAAATACAAATAGAAAAACAAAGGTCCTATGACCAGTTTTGAAACGTGTTTATGTGACTTATTAGACAAGTAATCTCATTGCATCAGACTTTATGTATCTGTACAAACATGAAAATTACTAGATTAGATGGAAGAGAACATTGTCACTTCTTTTTCTATTTTATCTCAACTTAAATTACAGGAAAAAAACAACAAATTCCAGTTCAAGATTTAATTGAGCAGAAAATATGCCTTTGAATAGGTTGTAAATAATTATGTCAATCACAACATAGTCCAAAAAGAATAGGAGGAAAAACTTACACTGATTTTTTTTCTAAGCTTTTTAATAAGACTTTAAAAAATGTTAGATTTTCTAGCATATTTGGATCATACAGGAGTATTATAATACAGGAGTATTATACATCACAGGATGTATAATACTCCTGTCATGTTTTTAAATAGCGTAGATATTTAGATTACTTGCAAATTTACTTGCCATTTAAAGCTTGAGTTCATGAATTTGGGGGAAAGGATATAACTCTTAAACATATTGACAGCTGAAATCAAATAAATTCTTATCAGATATCACCACAAAAATGAAGACAAGAAATGGAAACAGAAATGGAAACAGTATGTTTCTAACCATAAATATATTTCCTTAGAAAGAGATTAAAATAGAGAATCCAAGTGATTTCATGAGATATTTTAGTTTATGGGCAGTAAGTGAGAAAATAGGAAAATATGATTATCATATAACTGGAAAAGACAAGTGTGGTCAGACAGATACCCTTTCTGATCTTTAAAGTATTCTGTGTTTGAATATACTGCAGTGAAATTGTAGAACCGATAAAATTAACTGATTTATCCAAAATGACACATCATTTTGCATCACTTTTACTTTGCTTTTTTAAGATGAAAGATTTGTTAGAATTTATTGATATATTTATTCTGATTAATGTATATAAATTTTGTACTAAAGACCGTATGAATTGGTTAAGAAGCAGTTCCATTTTCAGTATAGATTTGCTTGATACTTAACATCAGGAAATCATGCTGTGCTGGGAATAGGAGATATTAAGTTTCTGGTGAGCTACTATACAATGATTGATTATACTTTTATAAAGTGAACACAATTTACCTGCAGTGTTAAGATTATTTACTTAGTTATTTACTTAGTATCTTTTGTTGCTCAAAACTGCTTGCAGTTATTGCTGTCAATATACAAACCTGTTGCTTAAAACTGAAAATCTAAACACAATATTTCTGATCAGAATTTTATCACCAGTGTGAGTTCTACTCTACTGAGTTTATGCTTTTGTCTCTTTGTTAGTTTATTAATGAATGAAGTTCATTTCTGTGTGAAGACTTTCAGAGATTCAAATTTAGAAAAGATACTTCATTTAGTTTTCTAAGTGGACCAGTTGAGGAAATGAGTAAGATGGATTTTGACCCAGTATTAATCTTGATCTTCTTGATCACACATAAACAAGAAATGTACATAGGACTTAAAGTTTTTATTTTGCTACTTGTATGTGTTAGAAGTAATTAATTACACAGCACCACCAGTGGCTTTTGCATCCTAAAACTATTCAATGACTGTGACTATTCAATGAGAGTGCTGTGTTTTAGGAAGTTATTAAAGCTTTGAAAAAAAAAAAAAAAGTTAAATTAAAGAAGCACTAGTGAGAATAGACTAAAATCAGACAAACTAAGTGAAAATTCATTTTATAGAAAATTCCAGTTATCTTTCTATCCTTTTCCATCTCCAAATACACAATTTTACATACTTTATTTCCTTTAGATGCAATTCACTAACAGGGTATTTTACTTTTCACAATATTCCATGTGTCATCACAGCAGTACTATATAGTGGGCAGTATCATTATATTCAGTTTGCAGATAAAGAGATCACAGAATCACAGCATGGTTGAGTTTGGAAGGGACCTCTGAAGGTCATCTAGTCCAACAACTTGCTCAGGCAGAGACTCTTAGAGCACATGAACCAGGATTTTGTCCTGACGGTTTTTGAAAATCTCCAGGGAGGGAAATTCCTCACAGTCCAATCATCAAGTCCACACTTCTTGAGTTTGCCAATGAGGATGTCATGGAAGACAGTATCAAAAGCCTTGCTCAAGTCCAAGTATACAACATCCACTGCCCTCCCCTCGTCTATCCAGCCAGTTGTCCTGTCATAGAAGGCAATGTGGTTAGTTAAGCACGATTTCCCTTTGGTGAATACATGCTGACTACCCCTGATGACCTTATTGTCTTTTCACATACTTAGAGATGGCCTCCAGGATGAGCTGT
>NW_010319600.1:35649-35850 GCF_000700745.2 Antrostomus carolinensis | reverse complement strand
GCGGTCCGGGAGCGCCGGCCCCTGCGAACAAAGGCGGCGGGCGGTGAAGGGGCTCGGGACCCTCCGTCCCCGCCTGTGGGAGCCGAGCGGAACCGCCGGGGCGGAAAGTTGTGCAAGGCTGGGAGCGCAGCGCAGCGCAGTGCACGGCCGCCGGGCTCTGAGCCCCGAGGCTATCCGACACCCCCACCCCCGGTTTTTCTT
>NW_010319600.1:7931-35596 GCF_000700745.2 Antrostomus carolinensis | reverse complement strand
TAGACCCTGTGGCTGCCTCCCGCCTGCTCATTTCCATAACACTTGGGTGCAAAATGCTGCTGTGATTGTCGGGGGAAACGTTATCAAGGAGTTGCTTTTTCACGGAAAGCATTTTAAAATACAGTTTAACAGCCAGAAGTAGTGTTGGCTCTTCCTGTTTACTGGAGAAGTTGCTTCTTCGCGAAGTACGAGCGAGTACTTTTACTCTCTCTGCAAACCTTACTCTGAGGCTGGGGAACCAAGGGTCTCGTTTGGGAATGGGGCTCTGTTTGGTTGCTTGGGGTTTGTTTTGCTTTGCTTTTCAGCATTTCTGCAGCGTGCAGAATATCCTTCTAAGCAAAAACTGCAGCAAAGCTCACATTGTTTTAACAGAGTGTCTTAACTTGCTCTTAACTAAAGAAAACACCACAGTAGTTAGTCGGGAAAGGAACCTTTATGTCTGTCAGTGTTAAACTGTACTATTCAGGAGTTAATTTTTATACAGCAGTTTGTTACATATGAAGAGAATGTACTAAAAACTGAAGAGAGTAGGTTAAATGTCATTTATTTTATGAGACAGTGTTCAGACATAGATCCAGAAATCATAACTCTGTATGAAAACTGCTGTCTGCACGAGTCTGGCCTCAGCGCTGATTCCTACACATCTCCCTGGAAGGAGTCTGGAAAGACTTTGAAGGAAAAGGTTGTAGGATTTGTCTGGTTCTTCATTATAAGAAGAATAAACAGCTTGTGAACATCCTGTGGGGCAGTTGCTAGGGTCCTCCTAGGGTCCTCCTCTTCTGCTATTTCTTTACCAGATGGAATTGAAAGGAGAGAAAAATGAAATGTAGCAGAAATGTATAGTGGCTGAACGTCTACAGTACGTGTGTGCGAACAGAAAGCCATAGTCGAGAACTCCAGCAATGCATGCTCGCTCTGTGCCTCATTTTGTTTGTGCTATGCATGTGAGAGTACATACAGTCTGTTTCCCAACTGTGTACTTGTCTGTTCCACTGAGAAAGAGACTCTGAAAACTCAGGGAAAAACCTAGACATCGGTAGGAAGTTCAAAGGTAGATGGGGCACCTGATATTTTGCAGTTTCTTTTTGAGATCAAGTATGCTGACAGGTAAGAAGACTCTTTTTAGACCAAAATCTCTCTCTCTCTCTCTCTTTCTCAAGCTCCCCTTCCTGTTGTTGCTGCTGTTTTAAAAAGGAAGGTAAAAGAAGTCGAACTCTTCACTCTTTGCTTTTCTTGGCCCTGGAACTAGGAGGTCAGGAAAGGAAGTTGCATTCTCTTCAGGCCATAGTGTTAAGGAGATGGTCCTGTAGATATGAAATATGCTGTATTTCATATCTACAGGAGCTAAAAGGTCCTATGTCCTTTTCTCAATATGGTGATTACACTTGCTTTTATGTCACTTCCTGGTTCCAAACTTAAATCTGCCATTTCCCACTCTGTCAACATCTGGTTCTTAATGGCAACCTGATTCTGTCTCTTGATGGCACTTATACATTCTTGTTGGTGTTACAGGTTGATAAACATCTCAAGGAGATGCATCACTTCACATTATTAAAATGTTTTTTGTCAAGGTTTAAGTTTTCCTCCTACTGCAGCTTAGATCTAATCAGTATAGTTCCTTTGTTCATGCTGAATAATTTACTATTACAGTGGTGTCTGTTTGGAAACATAAATGTTTATCAGAAAGTATGTGAATTTCATTTGCATTAACTGTTAGAGAAGCTTTTATAAGGGGCTTTTTAGTTTAGGGAAAAGTTTTTATCTTTAGTCTCTTAGACTGACAAGTTAACTTCCCCTCATTATGTATGCACGCAGTACTTTGCAAAAGTTTTGTTAGTTACTTCAATGGAATTTGTTGTTTCTGAATCAGTATAAGAAAGGAATGGTGTGTGATGATTTAGGTCTGGCAATGTTATTAAACAGAGAGGAATGCTATTCTTCTGTCTCTTGAAAGTAAACTAAGTTAAGTATCTTTTGGTCAGCATGTTTTAAATTCAGGCTGTATTTAACAAACGTTTAATCTTCTGTGTCTTTTTCCAAAGAACACATGCCTGTTAACTGACCATATGAACATTACATTTGAAATAAAAGTAACATAAAGGCCCTATCTGCGGAGCTGCTTCAGCCTTCTCTTATGTGGACTGTGTATATCAGGTAATTCTTGAAAGAGATGATGAGGATTATGTGTAATTACTTTTGAAAATGCTCTTCTGCAGCAGAAAGTATTGTGAATTTGTGGAAACTGATGGATGGTTCTCTGCTGAAATGCTCCATGTATTCACAGGACAGACAAAATCTGTTTACCAGAATCACTTCTGCGGACTTTAAGATAGTCTCTTGTGACAGCAGAGGTTACAAAGACTTCAAATATTTGAAGATGAAGACCTAGAACCACGTAAGTGTAGGAGTTACCTTATTGTTAACAAACTTCCTGGTCTTGCTTTGTGGTGGTACAGCCACTGGTTATTACCCAGGCTGTTCTGGCTTAAATCAAAGGTCAGTTTAGCCCAGTATCCCGTGTCTCTCAGTGGTCACCAGTGGATGTCTGTGAAAGACTGTGGGCAGCAGTATGTGCTCACAAGTCCCTGTCCCAGAACAACCTAAACTGGAGAAGCATGGGATGTTTCAATTGTATGTAACTGTCCATGTGTTCTTTAGGGCTGTGTCATTTCTGGGCATTTGGGAACCCTTAGTGGCTTCCTCTTGGGTGAATGTGTTTGGTGGCTTTGAGGACAGAGTGGGCAATTCACTGCTTAGTGAATTATTTTGAATATTGAGTTGTCAGCTGTGTCGGATACCTTCTATTTCCTTTGCGAGGACGGAGGAAGAGTACTTGATCCCTGTCTACTCCTCATCCATCACAGTTTCATGGTCAATAGAAAATGAAACATGGTTCTCCAGCTTTCACTTTATATAGATTATGGGTGAAACAATAAAATAGTATTTTTTAGCTCTGTTCTCTGATCAACCAGAATCAGTAAATAAACATAACTGCTTGATTAGGCATTTACTTAAATACTAAAGTACACATTTGCTTTTCTCTTCTGAGAACTTTGCATATTCAAGACATTTTTGGCTGTAAAGAATGCTCGAGGCATTGCAGCTTACACGTGAGGGACTATTTTTTGGGCAGGGAGAGGGAATGGGAGTAATTATTCTGTTACAATGTTGTGAATCCTGCATAGTTTTTTCCACCAGTGGTTATGTTCATCCACTCTGGTGTTCAAGTGTTCGTCCTTTTATCAATGCATACTTTGCAGTTAAACATTTTCTCATAGATCCTTGCTGGTTTTTTGTCAGTAATGTGGATATGATTTATGACTGTAAGCACTTCCTCTTGCAGCCCATATTCCTGAAGTTTATGCTTAAAGCAGCCTAATAACGGGGGTTGAGGTGGGGTGGGTTGGTTGGTTGTTTTTTCCCCCCCCTATATTTACTTTGAAATAGCAGATTTCTTTTCAGAGCTTGATCAAAATAGTTTACATTTGGAAACATGATGCATGTATATTATTTTATAATTTGAATTGCAAGGTTAAGTATTTCAAAAGTAGGAACTCCATAATAAAACAGAACTACTACATTCAGTTTTGTTCATGCTCACCATGACAAAAAGCACATGATCATCTCTTCAAGACTGCTCATCTTTGTAAAATAGACAGGACTTGATTATTCAAGTAACTCTTCAATAGTTTGTTTTCTCAGTATTCTCTGAAACAATTGCAGTTACTTTTACAAGGGCGAAACAATGTATTTTTTTCCATAATGTTGTGTCTTAACATACCAGCAGCCATCTTTTCCCATTTGCTGGGGCAATTGAAGATGTTACCATTGGCTAGACAGTGCAGCACCCACAGCTTGCCTGGTAAGAGGAGGTGTGTGAAATAGTCCTTATTGTCCAAAACTTGCTTAGTTCAGATAAGCTTTGTCTGCATCTTGAGCTGAGGTGGTTGGCTTTGAAGCAGAGGATGAGGAGTGTTGGTGCGTGCTGTTTTGGAGGTACAATTCTGATGCGATGGTGGATGAGGAGTGTTGGTGCGTGCTGTTTTGGAGGTACCATTCTGATGCGATGGTTTCAGCAGGTGAGTGTTTATGAGTAGCTAAAAGAACAAGATTTGTTCTCAAACAGCTCTTTTTTTCCCTCCTAAATGCCCCCAGCATAATCAGTGGTGGCCGTTGCAGTATGAACTAGTAAAATTTGTCGGGTTTTTGACCAACCACAAATAAGGCCGTAAACTGGAGAAGCATGGGATGTTTTAATTGTATGTGCTGTTTTCAGTTGTGGCTGTAATTTAGAGCTGTACCAGTATGAGACTTTGCAATGCTATTTACCTCAGGTTGTATTTTACAAAAGGAAAGCAATTTCCTTTTAATAGTCTCACAAAAGGTTGAGAGTGCTGTTCGATTTTGTAACCCAAATACATTGTTATGATACTGATTAACATTTCAATGTGCCCTAGATGTCATGGGGAAGTTGGGGGTGAGGGGGATAAGCAATGTGTTTCTCGAAATGGCTTGATCTGTGTTTCTGATTGGTCACACAAGACTGCTTTCCAGCAGCTACAATATCAGGGAAGCCTGTAGTAGGTCCTGGATGGCTAAACTGGCTTAGGTGAATTTAGTTTGTCTTGTGACTTGAAATTGGATGGCTGCTTATAGCAGAGGGACAGCTCTGCAGTAGTTAGGGTTAAGTAATGCTTCCTGTTTAAAGACTGACTATACTAAGTTGTCCAAAATCTGAATGTTTTTAAGTACTTTCCTTCTTTCTTGAAAACCTTTCAGTAATATGGATGGTGTGAGCTATCTGTTGTGTGTCCAGAGAAGCAGCACTGAGAAGTCCATGAGCTCTTCAACGTGGGCAGACTGAAGTGAGGTGTACTCAGAGGACAGAGCAGACTGCTAAAGCAACACTTTTTAGGCACAAGGTTTGCCTCCTTACCAAGGCAGGAGAGCTGCCCACAGGTGGAGCAGAGAGCTCTGTGTGTGCTGTGCTGGCCTTGTGGAACTGGAGCTGTGGGGAAGGGGGCACTGGGGGAGGAGGAGTTGCAATAGTTTCTTCTAAGCTCTTGATAAACCTCATTCGATCAGTCTTGCCACTGCAGTATCCCAGGTTGTAATCATGGATTCATCCCTAGTTCCCCTTTTTACACATAGGTCTCTCTTTGAAAATTAGAAACCTGAACTGATTCTGGGATAATCCTTATGCTTCTTCTGTGTTCCCTTCTCCAGTTCCTCAACCTTTTGGTCTGATGTCAAAGCTTGTTGTTTTCCCTCTTCAGCACTTCTTCCTTTAGAAACCTCTCTCTGGGTAGCTAGGAAGGTGGGAGGAGACCTTGACGTGATACAGGTTACCAGAGACTTCCCCTGTGTATTCCTTTGCTTGGATTATCAAAGAGTTTAAGGATGATGGTGGAGAGCTGACTGCACTTGGGGTGTTGGGGGGTCTTTTTGATGGAATGAAGTACTCCCCAACTTAGTCATGCAGAGTCAGGGTTACTCAGCTGTGGTTTTGTGTTGTTGTAGGTAGTGGCAATTGCTTTGAACTTATGAAGGACAGGAACTGCAAACTCAGGGTGCCTGGTGTTGACAGTATCTGCTTAACTCTGTCCTCTTTGACTGGCTTGATGTCCCTACTGCACACATTGGCTCTGTGTTCTCACAGATGCTGGTGAGTGCTTTTGGAGTGTGTGTTTTCCAGGATAAAGTCTATCATGTTTTCTTTACGATGAAATGTTATGTTTAGACCTGCTGTAGGATGCAGGATCTGCCTACATTCATAGGAAGTTTGCCATATTACAAACTGCATGTGAAAGTATGTTGTTCTCTTGATGTAAAATACATTATATGCTTTACAGGATAGAATGTGTGTCCTTGTATATCTGCAGGAATGAAAATGACCACAGTTTTCAGAAGCCAGCAAGCTACTTGTCTTACTAAATGAGCGGCAAACCCAAAACACCACAAGCCAAAGCCAATGGGGAAGAAAAGGTTTCAGGCTTTTTCCGAACTTCCCTTTTTAGGAGGGTAAGCTGCTCAGTGTGTTCCCTGGCGAGTGCAAGCCTTTCAGCATTGTGGCATAGCTCATGCTTGAGAAGTTGCTCACTAGCTATTGCAGTAGCTGCAAAATCTAGCATTTCTTTGCTAGACCTGACAACAGTGGGTACATGCGCTTGTTGACTTCTCCATTGCCTAATAAGGCTAGTTTTTAAACTATTTTTTTTCTTCAGCGTTCAAGGCCATAACCACTTAATAATGATAACCAAAACTACAGCTTTGTATTGAGGCCTCTCTGAAGAAATGTTACTCATCTTTTGTTGCAAGTGTGGTCCCACGTAGTTTGGCATGGTTTTGAATCTCTGTTGAAGACAGGATGTCTATACCTTCGCTTTACCAAATGCTGTGTCTTTCCTAAGCAGTGTTACTTGTGGCCCTGAGATCAGGTCAGGTGGTCAGTAAAGCTGCAGTTTTGCAGGAGCACCTGTGTCTCTTGCTGGTTATATCTTGTCATTTTGTTTTAATCCATGGGATGATGCTCAAAGCAAAAGATCTTCTAGCACAATAGAAAAGGGCCCTGAAACTGTGATCCTGGAGATACCCTCGTTTAAGTTATTTGTAACATATGTTTCTGAGTTCTGCTGTGGCAGTTTCATCTGTTGCCAGAGCTGATGAATATGTGTTCAGATCTGTGGCATTTCTGTGAGTGGGTGGATCACTGCAATGACAGGTAACTTTTTTTCTTCACTGCAGAGTACAATAGTGACAGTTTTCATGGATCTTGAGGGCATCTTCAGAATCCTTTAAATCATACTAAGGCAAAGTTGCTGTGTTGGTGTTTTGTGTGGTTTTTGTTTGTTTGTTTGTTTGTTTTTGTTTTTTTCTTCAGGAAACTTTTGACACTGTTTCTTTGTCCACATACCTAGATAGGAGGCTCTATTGGATGTTCCAGCAAGATGAAATTTGAAATAATCAGTTTGTTTGGAGCACTGTGTTTGGGAATTGCTTTTCTCCTAACTTGATTCTTGTTGCAAGAGCCCTGGGAGAGGGAGACAGTGATTCAACCTGCTGTGCTTCCTCCCACCCCAGACTGCCCACCTGGTGCATGTTTAAACTTCTCTGTGTAGCCAAGAGGTGGGCAGATGTGCAACGCTGTGACAAGCCTCTGGGCAGTTGTACCCCTCTGCTTTCATGGCGTGATATTTGCATTACCTGTGGTGGCAGGTGGATTCTGACTGTACTGTGTCTGGTTAAGAGCTGGGCTTAGTCGCTACTGGGCTCCCAGCCTGCTGGTCTCTGCCTTGCCCTGGACTTGCTCTGTGCTACCAGCTGTGCAGCACATGGTCCTGAATGGCTGCTTCGTGTTCATGAAACATGGCAGGAGTAGCTTGCAGGCTTTGGTAGCCCCTTAGTAACACAGTAGTAATTCTAACTACGTTTTAACATTCTGTGTCTTCAGGGAAGCGATAATATGTGTGAAATAGGTCCTACTAAGAATATCTTACGTGGGCTCTAATCTTAGGTGGGCTTTAATAGACAGCTGTCTGAACTTTCCATTTTTCAAACCTGTAATACAGAAGTGTGTTTGTGTTAACAACCCTGATTAGCTGCATAATGGCAGGTTCTTAGCTTGTCTAGGTGCTTAACTTTGAAAATTTTACATACCTGAAAGTGCACTAAAACTGGAGTGGTTCTTAGACATGGCTTGCTGTAGCAAAACATTTTTGACATTCACAGTTCCATTTGATTTCTGTTTCTTCATAGAATGTTGTGAGTTGGAAGGGACCCACAAGGATCATCAAGTCAACTCTTGTCCTAGCATAGGACAATCACAAGATTCAGACCATGTGTTGTCTAAATGCTTCTTGAATATTGTCAGGCTCGGTGCCATGACTACCTCCCTGGGGAGCCTGTTCCAGTGCTCCACCACCCTCTGGGTAAAAAACCTTTTCCTAATGTCCAACCTAAACCTCCCCTGGCACATTCTTCCTGCTGTTTCCTCTAGTCCTGTCAGTGGTGGCTGGGGAGAAGAGATCAGTGCCTGCCCCTCCTCTTCAGTGCAGAGTAGAGGGGGACAATCACCTCCCTCGACCGGCTGGCAATGCAGAGCTTGATGCACCCCAGGACATGGTTGGCCCTCTTGGCTGCCAGGACACACTGTTGGCTCATGTTCATTTCAGGTTTTGTGTTGTATTCCCAGCTTTATAGATCATTACCATGGTAAATCTTGCAGATTGTTTTGTTGTTATTTGTCCTAGAATACTGTTATGCTTGACTATTTCAAAATCAAGTAATTCCTGATATGCAACAGAAGAGAAGTGGGCTGATGCTGAAATAACCAGGGGTCGAACTGCAGCTCAGCCATTACTGATGTTTGGCTGTGCCTGGCCGGAGCACCAGGTGATGCTCCGCATGACTCAGGAGCACAGGCAGGATTTTTTGTTTGAAGAGTAGCAGTGGGTGGTGGCCCATGTCGTGGGGTGGATGTGTGGCTGTCTAGTTAGGGGAGCTACATGCTGCAGTCTCTGGCTGCCTATGTAGGAGGTGTGTACAGTCATCCTGCTCAGCTTGCGTGTTGTTTACACGGGCTGTGGGAACCTTTTGAAAGGGTGCTGGGAATGACTGGAAAAACAAAAGCTTGTTTGGTGGCACAAAAGAAATGTTAACGTTTTGGTCCTTCTCATTCCTATTGTTTGTTTACACTGCAATGTGATGGGAACAAAATTGATTGCGTAGGTTAGGCACGACCTAGCAAAGATTAAAAAAGAGAAAGCTAAAATTGAAACAATGTACCCTTCCTTCATAAAATCTTTAAGAACTTTGCAAAGATTGAGGGTTCCCAAGATGTTATATTCACTTGTCCTTTACCAGGTTGCCATTTCATATGGCATTTGACCTGCTCAGTTGCTGCTGAAAGGAAGGGTTCCAAACAGTTTCTCCCACGCCCAACCTTCTCACATGCTAGTTATTGGTTTAATCTGACTTTTTGGTAATTAATTTTGTGCTGTTCGTTTTCTACCATTTTGGTTCCCTGAAATTAAGTGAGAAGGGAACTAAAAGTCAAGTTGAATTGGCTCAGTGTGATGCAGGATGTGCGTTAGAGCTGACATGGGATGCGTAGCTGGTGGTGAATCCTTTGGGCGCTGGCTGGCCATTAGATCAGCTTCACTATGCCCTGAAACCTCACAGCTGTGGTTTAATGATCTGCTGAGGCTGGTGTGGAGTATGTGCTGCAACAAAAAGGACTCATCATGCTTCTCCCCACCCCTTTTTGACTTTTGTGGTTATGCTGTCCACTTCTCAAATCCAGCTGGTTGTGAACCAACATGTGTACTAGTGCTGCCTGACAACTTCGCCTTTTGGGTGAGGGGAGAGTGGGATTGCCCATTTTAACAGCAAGACAAATTTAAGTAATCTAAAATGCTGATAATCTATACACTAAATGGCAGAAGTATTGTTGATATATACAACAAGATATATTGTTGTATATATCATACTGTAAACTCTATGCATGACAGAAAACACCTTCAGCTACTACTGCCAATTCAACCTACAAAATTGAGAATGCACTTAATCTTCAAAGGTTCTTCCCTGGAGTTCTATTCATATCACATCATAGCTGTGCCAATTGGGACAAACTAATTCTTTTATTCCGTAGACTACATTTAACACAGTGATCAAAGCTACAGTGTGCAGAAATATTAGTATTCAAATCTGTAAAACACAAGGGAAACAAATTGCTCTATCAGCCGCAGAGCTAACAAAACCTAGTTTCCTGTGGCTTTGTATCCTCTTGTCTGCTGCTGTATCCCACCACTGCAGTAACAGAGTCCTCATTATTGTCCTATTATCTTCTGTGACCTTCCTGATCACAATATTTTCAGATCCTGCAGCCTGACTACTGTGCTACTCCCCATATAACCTACCAAGCTTATTTTAGTTTGTTACCTGGGCTAAAGGCAGCATGTGCTGTGTCGCAGAGCTATGTAAATGCTTGCTGGCTGCTACCAAAGGGGGGGGGGGGGGGAAATCTCATATTCAAGAATTCTACTGTAGAGCTCAGCTGTAGAGCTGAGAGTTTAACTTTTGTGCTATTCTCTCTGCCTATTAGTTACAATCTCCAGAAAAGAATTAGGATTTCATTATAGGACACATGTATCTTATAAAATTCCAGTTGAATTTCAAAAGTTCTTACATTTTTCTATACCCTTTCTTGTGTATTACTTTGCATCTCTAAGTTACAGTCAACATATCTGATCTTTCTGATGCTTTTTGCCATCCCCTTTCAGATGACTCATCAACTTTCCCCCTTTTTTTTTAACCTGTTTTTGTTTAATTAGCATTTTGAACCATTTTTTACATTACGTGCCTACTAGGAGTACTGTATATTTATGAAATGCCTACTTGGAATGCTGTATTCAGTTTGTAATGTACCAATTGTAATATTCTCCAAAACATTTTATATGCATCCTTTTTTTTTTTTTTTTACTGAATATCATTCTTCAATGGACTATCCAGAGTAAATGTGTTTCTTTCCGAATTCATTGCTAAAATCCAGAAAGCTGCTGAGTAAAATATTCACCTTGACATAAAATACCTTACTGATTGTTCGTTTTGTCTGTCATGTATTTCCCTTTTTATCTAGCTTGGATGGACTATCTGAAGTTCTTAGTTCCTTCTCTTGTCTTAACCTTAGTAATTTTAATGTGAGTGAGTTTTGCCACTTTTTGCTTTCTGGACCGTTAGGGAATATGTGAAGTAGTTCTAGTACAGAACCCTGGCTTTAACCGCTGTTAACCCTTTTCTGCAAGTTAACAGACCACTTAATGCTTGTTCATTTGATGCTTTGTTGCTGGTATTTAAATGCAAATAATGTTTTTTCCTAAAACCAAGATTAATTTTACTTAATGGCCTCTTGAGGCTTTGTGGGAGGCTTTTTGAAAGTCAGGTTTTCAGCAATTTGTCCTTAGTTCACTGTTGTTATAAAATTCTACTAGCCTAAAAAAGCATAGTTTCCTTTCCAGAAACCATGCTGTGTATATTCTCTGCTATCAACCTGTGTATGTTTTACAATAGTGTTCTCTAAACAATTGTTTCAGCTAGCTTGCTGATGCATGAACAGCTTGTTTGTTTGTAACATGCTAAATCATATTTACTGGTTCTTTTAAATGTAGGCAAGTACTGCGTTTTCTCACATTCTAATATTAGATACTTTTAGTAGGCGGTTAATGTAATTTTTATATCTTTACAAATTATTTTTTTCTCTTGCTTCTTTGACGGGGAGCAATGGGTGTGAGCTGGAACACAGGAGGTTCCAATTAAACTTCAGAAGAAACTACTTTACAGTGAGGGTGACAGAGCACTGGAACAGGCTGCCCAGGGAGGTTGTGGAGTCTCCTTCTCTGGAGACATTCGAAACCCGCCTGGACGCCTTTTCATGTGATCTCATTTCCTGCTCCGGCAGGGGCATTGGACTAGATGATCTTTCGAGGTCCCTTCCAATCCCTGACATTCTGTGATTCTGTGATAACCCAGTTATGATTTCTGCTAATAAAATGAGAAAATGCAAAACTACCATATTTTCTCAAAATGAAGTGTTAATGGTTTAGGTTTGTTAGCTCTCTTCCACCTCCCCGAACAGCTGAGAAACACGTGTGCTCAGGTAGTCTTTCTTAGACTTGGAATTTGGGACCTAGGAGGTCTTGAATTCAGATGACGGAAACACTGCAAGATGTGCAATGGAGAGGGAACAAACAGGAGTATAGAGGTCTCCCTAATTAGTGGACAGGCTGATACCTGTGACTTGTTCTTCCATCTATTCTTTATATCCCTTTTCAGGGAGGAAAATACCCTGCAAACCCAACCCAGAGTGAATAATTTAGCTTTTCTTAGGAGAAAAATGGCAGCCAGGACTGTTAATAGATTATTCTGCTGCCCACTAAGAGTTTGGTCAGACACGATGTGTATAGTAGGAGAAGCTATGAAACTGCTCTGGATGTTTTGGTGGAGAATAATCAGTAATGCTATTCCAGGAGAGGTATAATAACTTTTAAACTAATATTTTGAATGAAAGGTCAAGCTCATTAAAACATTCAAATTTAATGAATTTTATCAAGCTGGCAGTTTTGGGAGCTTTCTTTGGGAGCTAACTTTTCCATATTTTAATTGTAACATTTTGTTTTAAAATGTTTATTAAATAAAACAGAAGAATTGCCAAACTGGATCACACTGATGTTCTTTCTAGCCTAGTATCCCGTGTCTGTTAGCAGCTATATAAAAGACAAAATTGTTTACAGGAACCCAGAAGTTCCTTAATTCTTCACATGACCAATCTCAAAAACATCTGTAAGTGGATGCATGGGGAACATTGAGAACAAGGTAAGTGTTAGATACTTTTCTTTTTGTGCTTGCTTTCCAGCTACTTTCAGCTCATGGAATCTCTGAGCCAGAGATTGTTTCTGTTTGTTCAGAAACTCTTGAATGATTTCTCTTCTGTGAACTTGCCCGATTTCTCCTTGAACTCATGTAGAGTTTTTGTCTCCATTGCATCCTTTCACAACAAATTCCACAGGTCTGCTAGCTATTGCCTGAAGTCATTAATGTTTTGAAGGTGGCTCCTACTAGTTTCATTAGCTGCTGTCTAGTGTTTGTGTTGGAAGGGGCAATGAACAGTCAGTTGGTTACTATCTTTTGCTTTTCATGTCACTCGCCTCTGACATAGTCCCTTAAAATTGGGCTCTTTGGTCTGAAGAGGCCATTTTTTAGGTGCCAGTTCTTATATACTTAAGTAATTTTTGCTGAAACAGTGCACATCTGTAAGAAGACAGATACTTCTTCACTAAGTGCTTGATTTTTTTATTGAAAAGGAGAGAGGTGCTATTTGGGCACCAGTGCTTAACTAGTTTTTCAGGATTGAAGTCAGCCCTAGGAATAGCACCTGCAACTGAAGTTTAGGCTGTAAAGGGAATGTTTGCTGAAGAATTGCTTGACCCTGTGGAAATGGTGGGTACTAAAGTAAGATGAGGAATTCTCGTCTGTGTCTCCAGGAAATGGCAATTCCTGCATAGCTGTACCTGTGGCCATCTTTTAATGTGGTTAGAACATCAGTTTAGCAACTCTTTTAAGTTTCAGTGTCTTGTTGGTATGGATCATAAAAAAATAACAACGAAACACTAGAATCTTTCTGAAATGATAAATAGCAAGTTTCCTATGTTAGTATTACAAGTTACAACCAGGCGAAGGAAGCAAAAGTTCAGCTCTTGAAGTTGCCTTTTCGTCTGCTGTGTTGATAGTACGTTGTCAACTTCCACTATGTAACTATCATCACTTTTGTGGAGAAGAGTAAATTTAGTGCTTATTGGTTTTCTGTATACCTCTAAAGCCTTTATTTAACTGGGTGATTTGTAGAAGATGCATAAGAAATAGATTCTGCAAGATACATCTTGAGGTCTTATTAAGGTCTTAATGGCTTGTAACTTAAAGTGTTTCTTTAAAAGTTGATTTTAAATAATAATAATAGATTTTTTTTTTTTTTTGTCAAATTGATCGCTGTCACGAAGACAAATCTGAAGACACTTGTGATGCGTTTTAACTCAGTGGTTAATTTTCTGTTGCCATTACTGATAGACTGTCATATCAGTTCTTGTGGAGTACAGGTGAAGATAGATAAATAAAATCCAGGTCGGATCCTGCAGTCACTGGAGTATACATTTAAATTTGGTCATAAGAATACCTGTGGGAAACTAAGAGTCTGCATAAATGTTTGCTGCATCAGTAGCTACAAATGTAAATTTGTCAGACTCCTTAGTGACGTACTTTTGTTGCCTCAAAGCAAAACTGATTGTCAGTTTTTCATTGATAATACAATCTAAAAAGTACTGGGAGCTTTTCATTAGTCTAAGCTTGCGTTTATTTATTTGGAAGAGCAAGAGGTTAATCTCTGAAGAGCAAGATTTTTCAAGTACACTTAAGTTATTTAGAAACATAAATTCCATTGACTTTGGACTGTGAGAGGCGCAGAATTGAGCTGAAGCAGAGGATTAATTTTGGAAGTTAAGCAAACTGAAAAGTACAGTTGATCGCAAATATGAGGCCGCATATTGTGTAATAGAGGTCTCATTCTTGTGTGAATCTTCTTAAGCTTAAATTAACATCTGACTATAAAATTGTTGAAGGACTTGGTCAGGTGTGGG
Source organism: Antrostomus carolinensis (assembly GCF_000700745.2). NCBI lineage: Eukaryota > Metazoa > Chordata > Aves > Caprimulgiformes > Caprimulgidae > Antrostomus > Antrostomus carolinensis. Next base: position 21,413 of record NW_010319600.1, on the reverse strand, counting down.
CAGGGAGAATTAGCAAAATGTGAATTTAGAACTTCATTGGGAAAGAATATGTTTAAACTTATTTTTAGTTGCTGTTTAGAAGTCATGTTTATTTGCTTTCAAGGAGGACATAGGAAAAACATTGTGTAACTCTCTCTTTAGAATCGGCATCTTTGCAATAGTTATTGTACTGCCGTTTTCTTTGCTAGCACACATCAGTAGTGCAGTAGTAGACAAAAGACTCCGAAGTCCAAGAAAAGCTTTAAGTGAAAGCCTTAGAAGATGGCTGAAACTTTACAGTTAAGTAAAGTTACCTGTCCATTTTTGCAATGAAATGTGATGGTAGTTTGTTTGCTTCTTGGCTACTCATTGAATAACTGTTTGGCAGTAACTAGGAAGACTGCAAAACTTGTTGTATGACTCCTGTTTCAGCTATCAGTTGTCTTTCTGTGCCTTATCAGGTTGCTTGACAACTGTTTAATTGAAAAGTTTCACATGCTATTGAAGTGTTATTGTTAGAATAAACACTTAATTCCAGAAGGAGGATATAATCTCATGGCTTGATAGCAAGAGTCCCAGTGCAGGGGGAGGGATACTATCACTGTCCCAGATAGCAGGCTTGTTTATTTTATAAATACAGATTACTTTTTCTGAACAGCAAAGGACAGAACCTTGCCTAATTGTAAAGATCTGAGTGGTGACAATTATTTTACCATCATTCTGCTACAAAACTTTTGCTGAGAATTCAAGTGCTGAATCCAGTGTAACAAGTGGGAATCTTGTCCCTGAGAAACTGCAGTAATAAGGATGAAATTTCATTATTTATTTTTGCTTGGGTAATTGTGCATGTAAAAAACTCAGTAGTTAGTGCTATGCTTGACAAAAAGAAGCAGAAGAATTATTTCAGATTGCTTCTACACTGGCTTGCCGCTAGGACAAGGGGTATTGCACTGTGAGTAATAGAGTGCATATGTATACTTTTTTCCCCTCAGATCTTGTTTTGCTTTATTGTCTGCGTTAGTGTTATGCAGCTACAATACTTCTATGTTACTGCTGGTAAAAATGTCTTTCGCAGATTTTAAATATAGTAGTTTATATCTGCGTGGCTTTTTTGCCTAGCTGATGGTGACTAGATTGAAAGAGACTTTTTTTTTTTTTTTTTCTTTTTTTGGTCCCATCTCAGTCTCTAGTCGCAGAATAATAGAACTGACTTGTTAATGAAGCAAGTTTAGAATTGTGAGTAAGGGAGGAGACTTCATTTTAATTCTTCCAAGGATTGCTGATATTGTACAGCTAAAGTTATTAGGGCAAAAATACTGATCTGGCTTGGAGGAAGAAGTTTGTGGCCATAGTGATGTTAGAGCTGATTATCAAGAATAGTTACAAAAAACCCCCACACAACAACACTGAGCACCAGGCAATTAAGTTCAAACTTTGCTTCAGTTTATTGAAAGCAGTGGACACAAGTACTTACAGCATTTTTGATCTTTACTCACTACAGCTCTTCTTCTTTCTTTTGTTTGTAAAATCCAAATGAATCTTTGGATCCAAACTGAGTGCATCCATTGGGTGATTTTGTTGTACAGAATTATGGTGTTCCCTTTATTATAGGTTGTCAATGTGGCAACAGAAGCTTTGCATAAGTCATTAATATGGTAAATTTGGGCTTTTGGAAGGGGGGTTATCTTCACCAAGAACTCTAAACTTCTCTGCTGATGAATAGGCATGAAGCTTTGCATTGTACTTACCGTCTTTCAAAAAGTCAATGCTAAGGTTTTTTTATTATCAGTTTTAAGGAAGTGGAGAACCTAACAGATTTTAGAACTTTTGAGTTGTTGATTTTAAAGAAAGCATAGTTAAATGCATTCTATGAGGTTTCTGATGTTTCATGGACTAACAAAAGGTTGCTTTATTAGTAGCTTTAATGAACAAATCGCTTTATTGGCTTAGACATACTGGTTGCTTTGTCGGTCCAAACAGCTATGGGTTCTTGTTTCAATTCACCATTGTGCTAGAGTAGAGAAGTGATAGCCATTGACCTTCTGTTAAAGCACAATAAAAAGTTTTTTGTGAAGAAGAAAAGTGTGCGGGGAAGAGAGCAATGCAGTTCTCTGACTTGAGTTCAGCAACGTAAAAATCAAGAGCCTGTGTACCTCTTCGGTTGCTTTTCTTGCTAGGTGGCTCAGTATAGTGAACCACCTGAAACAAGAAAAGGCGAGACTCACGTTCTGAAGGCTGTTTTTCGTGGAACCTGTGTGTAAAGTAAGAATGTATTTGTATTGTAGCTGTAAGGAAGCATATCAAGTATGTACTAATTTAGTTCTGAATGGAAAGTGTGCTAGCCTTCCAAAAAATTATTTTTTTAAATTAATTGTCTGGTTTATTTTAATAAGTGGTTAACACACATAACTTAACCATAGTCTTTGATTGAATTAAGTGACCATATCTTTGTTTCTTGAATTACTTCCTCAGCATTTGTTTAAATGAGCTAATAGTATTTTTTTTTTCTATATGGTTAAGACAAAGAGGAAATTGTTAGATGATTTAAACTTTTGTTAGTGATAATAACTAGTTCTCAAAATTGATGTCTGTGTAATGAAAGGATGCTAAATCAGGTGGGATGACATTGCAGTCTGCCAACTCATTCTTGGAGTTATCAGATTGCTTTTAAAACTTAGCATTTTATTTGTAAAAGATGAGCATCTTCCTGTAACTAGAATAATAGTGTTGCAGTTGAAGCTGGGGATTCAGATAGATTTAAAAGATGTATTTATATTATATAACACATGAAGTTATAATCATGATTAAAAGGATTAGGAACATTCTTTTTAATGAAAGGACTGTAGGAGAACAGTTTACTGTTCTCTGCAAATACTTTTTTTTTTAGGGTGAGGGAGTACAGTGCAGCTCAGATGTTCTGTGTCTGGCTGGTTTCTGGTTTGCAGATTTGCACCGGAGCACTTGTCATTTGGTCGCAGCAGCTGCTGGAACATATTTTATATTGTAGTTGTACTTTGAGTTTTGTTGTAAGGATTGTGTTGTATGCTTGGTGATAATGATGTGTTGGGCCTAGTTCATAGTGATGTCTCTATTTGTATTACAATAAAGTGTTTGAATTACTGTTTTTCTCATGGAGCAGTTTTGTGCCCTAATGTGTTCCTGATCACTCAGGAAAGCAAGTTTTACCTGAGACAATTTTTTGTAGAAAACTATGATAAGTGGTGAAGCTGTCCTTGCATAAATTTATCTAGATCTCATTTTTGAGACAGTTGTTTCTTAAAAACTTGTTTTTGAAGTTAGGAATGAGATTGGATGAGGTTGTATATGAATACATTGAGGAGAACCAGCACACTGAGAAGGTGTTCAGACTGTGCATTGCCAATCCCTTTAAGAGAGGAGCTGACTTGCCATCGTGGTTAGCAGCTATAGCTCAGCGGTGCTATTTAGAGGAAGTACCTTTTGACTTTCTTTAGTTTTCTTCTGACTCTTATAGCATCAAAATGTCATTAATGTAAAATTTCCATGGCTTTGCATGCAGGAAACAAAGCAGGAAAGCACAGTTTTTTCATTTCCCCTTCCCATGAGGAGATAGGTTGGAGTTCTTTGTTGCCACTGTGCACAGTGCCCTCTTTTCTACCCACCGCTTCTGGTTACTGCCTTCCTTGCTTTTCATCTTTCTCTCTGTGGTCTTTCAGCATGTGCTAGGGTTTGTTCTGCTCTCTAGTGCCTTCTTTCTTTGGTGCTATCTCCCTATCTCCTTCTGGCTGCAGTTTTTTTCCTCTCCTCCCTTGCTTGTCCAGTTCTGCCCTCCCACCCTTGTTTTCCACTTTAATGTTGTTTCAATAGTTTAGCACGTCTTCGAAATACTTGGTCTTCCTTTGTGAGCTGAAACAATGACTTGAGTCAGCCCTGATTTTCGAAGGAGCTGCCTCTTCCAGAGGCCATGTTAGCACCTCCTTCTGCCAGATATTCACAGATGTTCCTCAGCCACTCTTGTGCTTGCCACTGAGTCTGTACTTCAGCTCCCTGATGTACAAAATTTAAAGGTAACTTATGCCATCAGAATTGTTTATAATTGATGAACGTATCCAAGGTTTTTGACATTATAATGGTTACTATAAAAATACTGTAAAAGTAGTCAACATGCAAAATTGGTTCAGAGGCAGCAGCTAGCTAAACACAAATAATATTTGTAAATTCTTTATGTACAAAGTATTGCTATGAGTAATGGAATGGAAGAGATTGCGTGGCTTTGAATAATGCTTTTTAACCTTTTTGTCCTCCTGTGTGGAAACTTGTGTTTTAACAGCCTGTTGTTGGGAAACTGGTTTTGAGGCTGTGTTGATATTATGATGACTGTGCACCATCTGTAGCTTGGGTATGTGATGGCAAATGATACCAGCTGTACATGTCTGGTGCACTTTTCATTGGAAAGATTAAGTAAAGATAAAAAAAAAAATAAAAATTGCAGAATTCTAGCTGTCCAGAGCTCTGCTGCAGTTAGCTTCTTCATTATACATTTCTTTGTCAACATCAACTTCCTAACCATCCACCTCAGTAATAAACGGCAGCCCACAAACTGCATGTATTGCATAAAAGACAGAACTAACATGTTTATTTTAAAACCAGCAACTGTCTGCAACATGCAATAAAATGTGTACTGTTTAGCCCTTAGATATCACTGCATCTGCAGTAGAGGGAGTGCATCTGATATTTATCTCTCAAAATATATACCTCAGAACTCTATTTCTCTAGAGAAATAGTAAAATCTTTGAATATCATGCAAGAACTTGCTGCAGTACAACAAGAAATGTCCCTGTAGTGGCTTAACATTGTGCCTTGGAATCTATACAGAAAAAGATCAAACTTTACCAGCTATAATGGAAAATGTATGGGGAAGAAACATTTCTCTGACCCTTTTCCCTAGCTTTGTAATAATCCCCTACCATCGAGTTCATGATCAGAGCTAAACTTATTGTAGGTGGGTTTGCATCAAATAGTACCAGGCCCCGTAGAGCAACAAATACAAAGCTTGCCAATGGATCTTCACCATCCTGTGGTAAATATTTGCTCTCCTCCACACTAAAATCAACAAAATCTGTAGGTCTTACATATTCACACACCAGTATGTAACATGCTCAATGCAGTTCACCAAATGTTCTTATGAGAGTAAAGGGAGGGAAAGCAAACAACTGCTAAGCACCCAAATGAACTCGCACCTACAAATGAGAAAGGACCTAACCACTCTATTCTTTCAGGCAAGCAAGGTATCAGGAGGAACTGGGTAGTTGGAGTTTAACCAAAGTGGGCCTAAAGCAACCTTCAGAAAATGAATCTGGGTCTTTCAGTATGGGATTATGCAGCCTATGGCCTCAAGAGAGGGGTTTTGTGGAATGGCATAAACCTTCCCACTCCTTTACATCTTCAGTATAGCACAAGTAGATAGTAATAGTCTATTTTGCCATCCTTGAATGACAAAGGCATTTTAATTTTTCCCATCTTCATTGAAAAATATCTCTCCATTCCACAGGTTTTCGGCCACCTCATATGAATTAACATAGCCTATATTAAATCAGAGCTCATATTCTCAATTTGAAGTTGTTCTGAAGGTTGTTCTCTCTCTTTTTGAAATCTGGAGCTCTTCTGTGCCTGGTCTGTTCAGCTATATCTGTTTGACTGTTAGAAGAAACGTTTTGCTTTGTAGTATCAGTGTTTCTAACACTGTTCTCCAGACCAAAGTTGTTGTCTTAGAAAACTCAATTTCACTTAATTTGAGCAGAATGATAACCTGGCCTTACAACGTTCAATTTCCTGTGATTAGACTCTAGTTCTGCTGTGAGTGAGACTCTGGCTGATTTGGTTTCCATAGGGCTTCTGTCTTCATCACTGCCTCGCTAATCGGAAGTTATTTTTAACTCATGTAGCTGCCTTTTTCATCAGTCCTTTGGGGGTGGAGATGTAGACAGAGCAGCAGCATGATAGTTGGAAGAACAGGGGTTTCTATTCCTAGCTTCTGCCATTGACTTTCTCCGAGATTTTCCTAATTTAAGAGCATAATATTCCTTTTTTTTTTGTGCCTCATCCTCTATAAAATAAGAGTACTTAGCCACATCTGTAAAATATATAGAGATCTTTGGGTAAACACTATTCTGAGTATTTGTATTTATTTCAAGGGGATCACAGCCTGTGATGATAGTGTAATAATACAATTTAATTTCTTTGTGGAAAAGAAGCAGCACCAGTAGTTCACCATTCTGTATTCAAATGGCAGTCTGTAACTTTTATAATATTCTTAAGTTAATGTGGTCTTTAACATATGTATAACTATTCATTGTTTAATGGGAACAGAGACTTAAAATGAGTTGCTATTTGTTCTACTGGACATGAGACAGGTTGATATTTAATTACTTCAGTGTTTGTGGAACTGCTTTAGCAGGTGCTAAATTTCTGTCCTGTTGGTATTGTTCAAAACACATTTAATGAAACATATTGTTTTCCTGTAATGCATGCAATATCCAAGACAGACCCATAAACTCCAGATGAGAAGTTACTCGGCTTAATGGTCCACATCTTATGTTTTTTCACTCTCATGGAAACAGCTTACTGCTATAGTTGCTGCATTAATCCATAATCCAATACAGGAGATTTATTTGAGGGGCTGAAGGCCGAGAGAAGAAAAAGAATGTGTCTGTAGTGTACTGTGGGCAATGGTTATGCTAAAAATAAGACAGAGCTCTTGAACGGCTCTGTTTGCCTTTCTTAATGCGCGAGACACACACACTGAAGTTTGACGGTAAAATTTAAAGGTGTGATTATGTCCTTTCTCCTACTCCTCAAGGAAAAAGACCACACCAACAAACTAAACAATCAACTCCCCAGCCCCAAGTTGTTCTTCCTGTTATTTCAGCTGTCACAAATGCAGGGGTAACTGGGCTACTACTTAAATCCATACAATTGGCCCAAGTTAAATATCATATGATATTAAATGAATGGTGACTCTTCGGCTTTGGTAAGACCTGTGTCAGTTCAGTGTACAACTCTACTGTGGTACACCTAGTACACCTCTGGTAGCATATATGCACAAATGTGTAACCTCAGGACGCTTCTGAAATTAAGCATTGCATAGGTGTGTCTCATGCTGCAGCTCCCATGTAACTTGCATTTAGTACAATGTTTGAATTAAAGCCATTCCTGATAGCGAAGAGTGTATGTGAATGGCTTGTACCTGTCACTGAAGGAGCGCTGGTAGATTTTTCATTTTTTAAAGCTTTAAAGACAAAATTAAAATAAAGAATGCATTCATATTTATTGACATTGATGAGTATTTACTGGAAGTTCAATGACAGTCTGGTTCCTCCAAGGGTAGCTGGCAGGCATTGCTACAAGTTTTCATGTTGATACCTTAGTGCTAGAATGGCACAATTTTTTCCTTTCCCTCAAAGGAAGCGTCAAAGACCTTGATGTATCTTGCTTTGAGTTTGGTGCTTCATAGAAACTGAATGCAGGATCTTTGAACAACATTAGTTGTTTTTGCTGGAGTTTGAAAGGTACAATGATGTGACTCAATCTCTGGAAAGTGAGCTCTGTGGATTTTTTGACTCTAAATGTCAGGTACATTTACTTTCATTCCTTTCCCCCCTCTTCTGATGTGAAGACTTTGTGTATAATTTTTAATGCAGTTTGTAAAGAACAATGAAGAAACTTTATCAAAATGCTCAGACTTCTGAGAAAAGATGTTAGTACATACCTTTCTTCTTTTGAATATGGGTTGACTTCCAAGAGCTGTTAAATGCCCTATGCAGATCTTGTAAATTACTGTCTGTAAGATAGACTATTCATACTTTATTTGAAAATGTTGCTCATTTCTCGTGTCTGAAATGAATTTCACAGAATAGCCAAGAAGACATGGTGATTTTCAATGTCTGAATATTTCTCATGCTAGGATCATCATTTAATGAACTAGTGCTTTACTCCGATCTCATTGTACAGTTTAGATATAAATAATGGTACTGTCCTCCTAGGGGTAGATATAAAATAACTTTTTTTTATAAAGATATAAAAATATACAGATATACATGTATTTTCCTGTGGGCCAAATTAATTGGAAAGAAGTTTTGAACAAGATTCAGTGAAGGCATATGAATTATAGGCCTAAATTTTGGTTTTGGCACCTGCCATCGTATGATACAATCAAAGCCTTGAGCTGTCTACAAGGCTGCAAAGAGAAGCCTGCAGACATCACCAGAGCATAACCCACAAAGCATTGCCTGCCTGGGACTGGAAACAGCACAGTCAAAAGGTGCTGTGAGCATCCCAGTTATCTTGAAGCAAGGTGACGAGAGACAAGAAATGGCCCTAGGAAACTTGTCTCAGTTTGAGTCCATGTTCCTAGGTGGTAGTGAAGGGCAGGGGGAGCTTGACACATCCCCCTGGGTCAGATGCAGGGCATCTAGCAGGCAGAGCCAGTGTTCTGGCCTGCAGCTCCTCATTCCTCTCTCAGCTGGCAGTGGACTAGTTGCTTCTAAAAATAGTATGTGTTACAGATGCTCCTGTTACTGCTGCATGAAGGAATGGGATCCTTCTGCTTTGTGTGGGTAGAATTACAGTCCCTGAACACAAGCAGAAGCAGAGCTGCAGGAACCCATGTTTAGTGGACGCTGGTGTTTGGAGCACCTGAAGCTGCTTCTGGTGCTCATCAACTGGCTTATATATTGTTTCTTCTACGTGTAGGTTTTGCAGGTCTTTGAATACTGTTATGCTAATTTAAACAGCAGGCAGCAGGAGAGTCTGGTGCACAGTATGCCATTAGAAAGGATTGATTGACTTTTCCTTTATTTCGAGTTTGGAAATTTGTATAAAGGACATCCAGATTTTTTGAAGGAAATACTCCTCAGATTAGATTGTTAAAGTAGACTCCTTTTAGCAAAGACAGTCTTCTTTTTCTAACAGTATTGGTCAATTTAAAGTCTGTTTCATTTTTTACCTTTACCTTTTTGTGCTTTGCTATTGAAGTGGTGGTTACTGGGAGAAAGTACTGTATCCCACTGAAGTTTTAATTCTTTTCTGTTTTTTCATTCTGAGTGCTGCTATTTTATAAAGCCAGACAGAATGTTTTGTTAGCAAACAAATGGGAAGTATAAAGTAAAGAGCCCTTCCTTCTGTAATAAATGCTTCCATTATTCTTTCTTATTAGTTAGGTAGAATTTTATGTCATGGGCCAAACTTGAGTTGATAGCCAAGCTGGAAATGATAATAATGTCTCAGTTGTGGGAAATGGATAAAGTTACTGATAAACTTCTTATTTTGAAACGTGCCTGGTATCTTCTTGAGAGTCTTTTGTATTTGCTTAGTTTAGACTTACTGGCTTCGCTAACTCATACTAATACTTTCTCTCTTCCCCCTTTTTTTTTGTTTTTGTTCTGAGGGGTTTTTTTGTGGGATTAGAATTCAGTATTATACTGATAATATAATACTTCAAACTTGGAAATTGTTGTCATGGATTATAAAGAATTGAGGTTTATCCAGTTAAAATTGGAGGATACATGTAAAGAATGCAATATTTATTTTCCTGTTTAAATACTAATTTAATAAAAATATTTAGATTGTCACAGAACTGAATGATCTTGCAGGATAATTTAACAATACTGCGTACGAATCTAGATGCAGACATAGATTTAGCTGTTAATCTGAATGTCTCAATTTACTAGAGTATTGCACAAAAAACTGGGTGACTGTATGTTACTGAGAACCTGTGATGTGTTCTCATTGAGAATAGTTTCAAAGTTGTCTCAAGAATTGTCTGCCTATCCAGTACCTTGTGGTAATTCCCTCCTAAAATAATAAGGGCCTGGATCAGCTGAGCTTACATGTGTAAGAAATCATATAAATAAGTATATATGAATGGACCAACTGCTTCAAAGGAGTCCATTGGATTCTGGGTAGACAGTAGAATGACAGGTATGGTGCTGTAGACCAGAGTGATAACTTGTATTTGTGTCTCTCACAGTTAGCTACATGCCCATATTAACACAGAAAATGTTAGATGCATTTGGCACAGACTCTTATCCCAGACCATGCTGGAGAATTTCTTGATGTTTATCTGCCTCAGTGATGTTCTACTTGTTAGAAAGTGAAATTTATTCTGTCTGCTGGTACAAGGTAAGTAAACAGAATTGCTACTTTTCTATACCTGGTGCTAAAATTAGATTGACTGTTCAAAGAATTTGAAAGACCCCAGGGACTGTTAAGAGTTGCTTTGACACACCGTTCTTTAATCTTATGCAAACTAAACCAAACAGGAAATAAAATTGCAAACCCTCCTTAATATCGGAGACTGATTGCTAGGCTTTTCAGCTGTTTCAGTAGAAAACTTGGCATCTTATCTCTTGTGACACTGCAAACTCCCATTACTGTAAATTTAGCTGCCTTTCTGCAGGTGCCTGCATCTGTGTTGCTCTGTGAGGTTTTTTTTCTTTATAAATCATGGTACTGCCTTAGAATAGCAACAGAGAATGAGCTTGTCTTGCTTTACTTGCCTAACTTAATGGCACATAAGCCCTTAAAAGACTGCTGTACTAGGTCAGTAATGTTTTTGCCTATGCAGTAGTTTTTCTCTAGTCTGAGAGAAGATAATGTTACATTACATTCATTGCCCCTACCAGGAGAGGTGAGCCTCGGTTTCTGAAAGCATCATTGAAAAAAATGCCTTGCCATTTCTGTTTACTCTTTCTTTCAATTGCAAAACAATTGTTTTGTGAGTGGCTTGATTCACTGGGTTGGAACTGTTTGAGGGTACTGTGGATTACTCATGGGAACTACTGCATTCTGAAAAGTTGGTTATTCCAATGCTTATAAAAAAATGAAAAGAAAAATAAAAATCCTATATAGCCAAGGTATCGTTAGTGGTAGTTTCCTAGGACAATGAGCCCTTGATGGGACCAAAATATAAATGTTAAATGCTCTGTTAATGGCCTATTAATGTTTTGCATTTATTTTTGTGAAGTTGCATACAATTGCTTCTTCCTTCTCCCTCAGTTAACTGATAAAGCAGGGACCTCAGGAGGCTGTTGAAACTTTCTTACAGAAAACTGAGAAAATACACAGATTAATGTGTAGGATTTTTTTGGCTGCTTACTGTTTCTACCAAAGTTGTCCTAATCACATCAACATCTGTAAGCATGCACTGGCATTCATAGATACATTAAATCATCTCCATCTTTCAAACAGAACAAGCTTGATGCAGTGCCTCACCTCCTTATGTCTGTTTGGACAGTTGGTGATCAAAATGCTTGAATAACTGTTAATCCCTCGCAGTGACCGTAGCTTTAATTTTGGTGCCTTTGTAAACTTAACCTGAAACTATTACTTGAAATTACTGTAGTTTCATGTGTGTGCTATGGTACTCATTTGTTTTCTTCATGTTACTGCTAAATTGCTGAAATAATTTCCTCCTTGTCCAGCAGTTGCAGAGCTTTGTTCAGTTCTGTTTAGTAGAACTAAACCTATATGACCATAAAGAATAAGTTCAGATTGCATTGAAAATGCCCTTTAAGTTTTGATTTGAAAGTTTTAAGGCTGCACAGATATAACTGAGGACCCAAGTGGGATTTAGAATTTCTACTGCTGTATACAAAATCGGAAAAGATCATATTGACGTTTCTATTCTGTTCTCTGTTACCAGCTCTGATAATTAGCATCCGCTTTGATCCAGAATTTCAGTCAGCTCACAGGTGTTATTCACCAGTCTCATTTACTCCTTCAACACCAATAACGCAAAGATTTAGCTCTGAATCTCCAGCTCTGAATCCTGGGTCATCTTGACAGACAACCTGAAACGGTTTGTTCCCTTCCTGTTACGTTGGATGTATAACTATACTGTTGAGAAAATAAAAGATTTTGCAGTGTGTATGGATTTGGAGTCAGAAGATCTCAAAAGTATGCAACTAAGGTCTTATGCCTGTGGTAGTGTGATAAGGCTCCTCTTTTTGTTTTGTCACCAAAGTGTTGCACTCAAAAATGCATGTGTTCAAGTTCTTAGCAAGCTTTTTTAGCTTAATTGACTCCAGATATAAAATTTTGGAATAAAAAAACCTGCCTGTGGTTGCAACTTATTGTTGCTTTATTTAGAGTTAAGTACTGTGCTGTGTTTGTATGATGTGATCTTTCTGAAGCAACGTCAACTGTGACATTAGTAATGGGGGAGAACACTAAAGAGACTCCACTTCATCCATCTTCTAGTTTATCATTTATCTACTGTAAAGCTTTGCAGTAGTTAGCTGTAATTTGCTTTTGGATATGGATAGTAAAGCACACTTTAAATATTGCATAATGATGTTTTCCAGCCTCTTCCTTTTTCTGTCATATGCCTGTAGTGAAGTAAGAAGATAAGAAACAATGTGCTGAGCTGATGCAGGAAAAAAAAAAACCCAAACCTTTCTCTTGCAGATATTTAGAAAACCTGTGTTCTGAAGCTGTTAACACTGCTTTTGCCTCTTCAGCTTTGCATAGCAGTATTGGTGTTTACAGTGAACTGTGATTATTTAAATTAAATCTTTGAAATACAGCAAAATGAGCTCATTTTCTGTTTTGGGAAGCCACAATTGCTTTGAACTCTGAAGCGTTTCCTCCTTTGTCTGTCTCCACTAGAGAGCACTACCAGCTGCGCTGCTGAGGCCTCTCGTGTGCTTACCAAAATGCTGATTGTGACATGACAGTCAGTGCTGTGTGAAGTGTCATTAGAAACTGTATTAACCTCCCGTTATCTTGTCACATGTGCTTAGTAAGAGAAACTAGGGTCAAAAGGAACTTTGGGAGGTCGTTGAGACCCTTCTTCCTCAAGACAAAAATCTACTCTATCTAGACCAGTGTCTGTCAGGAGTTTTTTGATCTCTTTTTAACTCTTCAGTGAAGGAAAGTCCTTGTTTTCCCCACCTAGTTTCTTCTGCTACTTTGTGACCTGTAGCCTTGCCCTACTGCTTTGCCCCCTTCTTCTCGGTGTTACCTTTCCTGCAGCTCAGTTCCTTTTTCCTCTCTATTTGCTGTAGATTGGATAAATAGTATTTAGTTTCTTGCCTCCATACACACATGCTTTTTGCTTTTAGAGGGTGCTATTTTCCTTTCCTCACTCTTGTCATCCAAAGCAGAGGTTAACAAATCCGTGCGGCTCCGTACCGCCACCACCATCAGTGGTGAGGGGTGCAGGCATCCAGCGGTGAGGCAGCTGCACCTACAACCAGTGCCCTGGTTTCTGGGCAGTTCCTGGCTCTGCTGGGCCGTTCAGCGCTGCGAGGTGGCTGCGCTGCCAGCTGCGGTGCGTTGCCAGCGCTCGGGAGTTGGTGCTTTGTGACTTGTCTGGCCGAGGAGGGGCGGTGCCGTGCCGTGCCGTGCCCGCAGGTGGGCCGCGCAGGGCTGAGGCCCGGCCTTGTGGGTGCTGTGGGCTGGGAGCACTCCCGAGTGCGCTGGGGCTGAGGGGAGGGGGCTGGGGCAGCAGTCATGCCGAGCCTT
>NW_010319600.1:0-7867 GCF_000700745.2 Antrostomus carolinensis | reverse complement strand
GCTAACAACTCCAGTTTCTTCAGTCTTTTTGTAAGTTGCTGCCATGCTTTTGTTTGTTGTTGTTTCCTCTATTCATAGATAACACGGTGAAGTGTTTCTTTTGTCCAGTTTGTCAAGGTGTGGTCAAAGGAATCAACATCAATAGGTGGTGTTGGCAGTTGGGACCTTTATTTATTTTTTTTGGTAGTTGCAGTATTTCATCTTTTGTTGAAAGTGGCACCATGGAGAAACCGCTCGATTTTCCCACTTGTGGCTTCAGGGAAGCTGGCAGCTCTTTTGTGCTTGGGTTACTCATTTCTCTACACTTGCTTCAGATGAAACTTTGGACTGACCTAGGGAATGACAGACTATTTTAATGTCCAGAACTCTGACTTGCGTTTTATAAGATGTAGAATGAGTTCTCCGTGCTCGTTGTGTGTGCTGAGGCAGGCAGCTCCTGTCTGGGTGGCAGAGCCCGGTGTGCAGGAACGGGAGCTCCTGTCAGGCTGCCGCCTGCAGAGCGGAGGGCGAGAGTTTAACCTCGAGCGTGACTGCAGCTCCTCCCAGTGGCAGGTGTCCCTCTGGTTCCCTTCGCTGGTATGGCAATGCCAGAGCAAGTGGTATTCTGAGAAACGCCACCCCACCGCATCTTTACAGAGGTGGGAAGGGGTCACCGTGTGCCTCGCTGGTAGGGTCAGCAGTAAGGGACTGACAGTGTATCTGTAGCAGCCCACTGGACAGAAGGGCTGCCAGAAACAGAGGTGTCCTCCCTCATTCAACATCACTTCATGCTGTCCCAATACAGGTTTGAAAAACAGTGTGTCTCCACAAAGAAAGAAGCTGCTGCTGTTGTTTTGCACATGCAATCACCCTGATTCTTCCTGCAGAAAATGTGTGAGATTTGTATTCTATCCACATAGTTAAACCTCTCATCCCAGCTTTCATCATCTGGCACGGTGATTGCTGCAGCATCCTTTTATCAGGCCATTGCAAATGCGGTCTTGCTCTTGCTGTATCAACTCAGGCTACTGCTGCATGCTGAATTTTGTTCTTGTCCAACAGGCCATTTCAAAAGTGTTTGGGCAATGCTTCCAGGAGGCAGTGGAGGAAATACCATGACTGTTGGCACCAACTGTTTTTGGCTCTATGCCAATCCATGTAATTTTGAAATCTTTTCTGTGCTGTTGTTTGTGTATATATAAAGCCTCTCTCTGTGTGTATACATACACATGCACAATGTGAATATGTAACACTTTATATTGTTAAAAATCACCCAGGATTTTGAAAATCATTTACTCATTAGGCTTTCTCTTGCATTTCTAATTGCACAGGCAGTTGCATTTATTGAATTCCATTTCAGTTCTGCTTACAGTAGACCATTTTTCTCATGTCCTTAATTGGTAAGCATCTATATACATCAGACTTGCACTGCAAAATGCAAACCCTCCACTGTGTCCTTGGAGGTTTTCAAAATTTGACTGGACAAAACCCTGAGCAATTGGATCTGAATTTAGTATTGAACCATCATTTGAATAGAACCTTGGATTAGAGACCTCCTGAGTTTAAACTAGTATGATTTTTTTTTTTCTTTTTGTGGGCAGAATGAAAATCTGGCTCTGTAGCCAGTAGGAGAGGCCAAAGCTTCAGTGCTGGAAGACTAATCTAATGGAGATTCAAGGGCTCAGCTTCTACTGACTCCTATCAGTGTACTGGAGTGACAAAAATATATCAGAAATACCCTATGTTTTCCTGTCTCTTTGCTTTGAGTGGAGTGCTAGGATGTGCTCCAGTGCACGTGCACAGCTGCAGGAGAAGCCTCCTGGCTCTGAATATGTATGTATTCCATACTCTGTGGAGGATGTAAAACTTTAAAGTGGCTTGACCATCATTACTGATGTGTGCTTCACACCTTGATAACCTTCGTTCTTATCTGTTAGATCGTACTGGTCTCATCTTTATATGGTTGCCTTCCTTTCCCTCTGTTATATCAAACAAATACTGTTTATACCTTTTTTTTAAAAAAAGACCAAAAAACCCCAACAACCCACCTTTTATGACTTCTCCCTATTTTGGCAATCAGCTGTAAATCATTAAAATATTAAGACCAGTACAGTACATTTAATAAGATTTTAAAAAGGTCTATCAGTCTTCCGTTGTTAAAGCACATTATGATTTTTTTTTAATAAGAAATTTCAGATTGGAATTTTTGTTAATTAGATGTTATTGACTATTGGTATTAAAACTAAACCCCTCAATTTTAATTATAGTCAGATGGGACAGAACACTGGGGAGACAGTAGACTATCTAAAAAAAAATTTAAAAGGATTTGTACAACCCTTTCCTTATTTTTACAGGCAAAAATCAAACATTGATCTGTATACTGGTATATGTGTGTTAATATGTTGTTTTACAATGTGGTACAGTTTACTTCTCCCCACCCTGCCTTCTGATTCTCCTTTTAGTTTCATGGAGTTGTAAGGCAATTTAGATTAGGAGGGACTTTGGAGGTCATCTAGTCGAGATCCCCCCTCAGAGCAGGACCAGCGTAGGTGAAGTTGCTCAGGGTTGCTATTTAGAGTAAGTTTCTAACATAAGGATAGATATTCCACAGCTTCCCTGGACAGCCTGCTTCAATATTTGACTGGCTGTGATGTGAAACTTTATTTCAGAACTTGTAGTCAGATTTTCTGGTGTTGCTACTTGTGTCTGTAGCCTTTGTCCCATCACTATGTGCCTCCAAGAAGAATCTACCAGAGAGACTCTCTGCAGGACAGGTTGTCAGTTATATAGAATTAAAGTCTTTTTGTTACTTTTCTGTGACAGTAAAAGGCACATAACATGAAATTACCTGAAAATTTTTCTAGTCTATTTCTTTCAAGACATGAAAATTAATACATTGGACCTTCTGTAGCAAGCGTATGAATTTGATCACTGGTATGGTTATAAGCTGCTCTGTCTGGTATGAAGTAGTGTAGGAAGATGTTTATCTTCAGAGGAACTGTAGCTTTGAAAGCTCAATTTATTTGGGATTTTTGATATTTGGAGAGAAGTTTGTCTTCAGTGAAGACAAGGGCAGGGTAAAATTATGGTGAAATATTCTTTGTTCAGTGTTCTGTCTATTGTTAAAACTAATCTTTCATAATTTTAGAATCTATGCAAGATTCTTACTTGGTCTGTGCTACCTAATACAAAGGAGGCTGAACTCCAAAACCATTGAGTTTTGGTCCCAACAGAGATCTAAGTTGGGGAAGGGAGCACAGACACCTCCTATCCTTTCCTTCAACTGCCAGCCAGCACTTTCTGGACTTGCAAAACTCTCAGCCACCTTGATGATTGAGCTTTTCAAAGGGAGCTGCTCTTGGTGGGTTTGGCCAAGCAAGGGTCACACTTGCTGAAGGAGTACCATCTCCTTCTTGCAGCCTCTGTGGTTTCATCTGTCCATCAAGTCTGATCCTTGTTTGGACCTTTTGTGTGCTTGTCTTATTTGGTATGTGAATTATGTGCATTGTAGACTTTGTCCACCATAATACTTTGCAGTAACTCGAAGGTGACTTAAAATAATGCACTAATTATTTCCAAAAGATATTTAATAAAAATAATTTTTTGATTATTTGACATGTGTAATGAAAGCTGCAAAGGTGAAGTTGCCCAGCAAATTGCCAATTGTCTCTAGTTTAACTTGAAAAGTATCTTTTACAAATGTATCCGTCCCCCCTTCCTTTCAGTATTCTCAGTGAAAAAGAAGCTGCAAAGGTGAAGTTGCCCAGCAAATTGCCAGTTGTCTCTAGTTTAACTTGAAAAGTATCTTTCTTTTACAAATGTATCCATCCCCCCCTTCCTTTCAGTATTCTCAGTGAGAAAGAAGTTTGGTTTGTTTTTTTTTTTTTTTTTTTTAAATAAGATCTCCTGGGACAGTCACTCAAAAATAATGCTTTTTTGTTGATTATTACTTTAACTAGTTGTAGTAACTCTTGATTAATCAGTGTTTGTGGTTCATTTTTTGCCCCTCTTTGGAGCTCCATTTAAAAAAATCTTTTTATCTTTTTGTGTAATGTTCCCTATTGCTCAAATCTTGAGCTAGATGCATTTTGAATAGTTAAATGAAACTGTACTTTCACTAGACTATTATCCACAGAAAGATCTTGGGTGTTTTCAAGCAAATTAGTTAGATACCAGTTGCAAATTGAAGGTAGAATTCTCTTCCTTAACACTTCAAACAACACAAATTAGTAACTTCATGTACTTTTTTCCTTCTTTGTTTGGGAAATCAAAAGTACATTTCCAGGGAGGCTCTTCATGCACATTACTCCACTTTGTTCCAGAGCTGCATGTCATGAGAAATATTCTTTAGCTGTCAAAGTCTCTTTTTTTAAGAGAAAATTGCAGCTAGTGGTTTAAAATGATAGCCAGCCCTTTATTCTTTACTGTCTGTGAAGAGAGTGTTGCTGTTTGTTGTCTTTTCCTTGAATGGCCTTTAGAAGGATGACCTGCCTCCAGTGAGATAGAGCTGAAGCTGTCATTGCCCTGACACAAAACAACCTCGCCAGTCTTGAGGTGGCCACTGCCGCCTGCTTGCAGGGATGGCAAAAGGAGACCTTTTGTTAATGGATTAAGCTCCTCCGGAGACTGCCTGCTAGGATGGTCTTGATTGAGATATCTAATGATATTACAGAACATTTCTGTCTGCGTTGTGGACTGAGCTGCTTATGAAGCAGTACCTCAACTGCTGCAATTTGGAGTCAGGCATTTTTAAGGTAAACAAGCACCAATTTAGTTTGGGTCAGAAAGCCACTTTTATAATTCAGTTTTGGTTGCACAGAATATATGAATATTTAATAACATACTTGCACTTGTCTCTTTAACTGAAGTTTTGAAGTATATACTTATTTGCCAGCTACTGGAGGATGATGAAATATTTAGCTGGATATAAACTTTAGTAGAAAATTATTCTTTTGGGGAAAAATTTAAGGGAAATGGTTCCTTAAATTTGGGTGAACTCTTACATTTGTCTGAAATGCTAGAATAAAAATGAAATCTTCCAACTGAAAACGGTGAGGGGGAGGGTTTGAAATAGTTATGGACACTATTCGTACCTAGATTAGACAATGTTTTCTGCTCCTCACTGACACAATATTTTGGCTAATGGGTTCAATATGTGACTGATTGACATGTTCCATGAAGACTTATTTACACTGCACACATTGCATTAAAATACTGAGTAGAAAAACTAGTATATAGGGATAGAAACTATTTGCAGAAAGCTAAGAAAATATGATTTTGAGATTGTAAAGATGACATGAAGAGTTCCTAAAAAATCTTCAGCTTATCTGACATGCTCCAAAGATACTGCTACTTATCTAGGGGAACTAATACTCAGAGACTGTCTTGAGATAAGTGTGTAAAATGCTTGGAGGTTTCTGCTGAAAAAAGTCCAGGTTGCATTCAGGAGTGGCAAGCTGTGTGGCAGTTCTGAAAAGCATTGTGATAAAGATGGGCTGACCATTGAAAGTGATGTATTGGGTTTGCATGGCCAGGTTTTGGTAGTGAAGGGGCTACAGGGGAGGCTTCTGTGAGAAGCTGCCAGAAGCTTCCCCATGTCCGACAGAGCCAGTGCCAGCCGGCTCCAAGATGGACCTGCTGCTGGCCAAGGCTGAGCCCATCAGTGATGGTGGTAGCACCTCTGTGATAACATATTTAAAAAGGAAAAAAAAAAAAAAGCCACAAACCCTGTGCAATTGCAGCTGGAGAGAGGGGTGAGAATATGAGAGAGGAATAACTCTGCAGACACCGAGGTCAGTGAAGAAGGAGGGGGAGGAGGTGCTGCAGGCGCCAGAGATTCCCCTGCAGCCCATGGTGAAGACCATGGTGAGGCAGGCTGTACCCCTGCAGCCCACGGAGGTCCACAGTGGAGCAGATATCTACCTGCAGCCTGTGGAGGATCCCATGTTGGAGCAGAGGGCTTCATCCAAAGAATGCCATGACTCTGTGGGAAACCTGCCCTGGAGAAGTCTTTTCCTGAAGGTCTGCACTCTGAGGGAGGCACCCACAGTTTGTGAAGAACTACAGCCCATGGGAAGGACTTAAGTTGGAGAAGTTTGTGGAGGGCTGTCCTCCTGTCCTCCTATGGGAGGGACCACACGCTGGAGCTGGGAAAAAGTGTGAGGAGCCCTCCCCCTGAGGAGGAAGGCGCGGCAGAGACACCGTGTGATGAACTGACCGCAGCTGCCATTACCCATCCCCCTGCTACTGAGGGAGGAGGAGGTGGAGAAAATTTGGAGTGAAGTTGAGCCTGGGAAGGAGGGAGGTGTGCGGGGAAAGTGTTTTAAGATTTGGCTTTATTTCTCATTATCCTACTCTGATTTGATTTGTAGTAAATTAAACTAATTTCTCTAAGTCAAGTCTGTTCTGCCTGTGACAGTAACTGATGAGGGATCTCTCCTTGTTCTTATCTCGACCCAGGAGCCTTTTGTTATATTTTCTCTCCCCTGTCCAGCTGAGGAGGGGAGTGAGAGAGTGACTTCGGTGGGCACCTGATGCCCAGCCAGGGTCAGCTACCACAAGCGGGAATACTCAAAGTCAGATTGTTAAGAGTCTGGGAACTGGACTGCAGTGAACCAGGGCCGTGGATTCTGGTGACATATCCAGGTGTTAGAATACAATACTGGGAGGGACAGTGGCACTCCTTCATGGGAAAGGTCATTGACTGAGTAAATATAACATAGATTTGCAAATAAATATTATTTGTGTGTTTTAATAAAGTCACTCCTAGCTGGTAAAGTCTAGAAGTATGTTTATGTAAAACTGAAACACTGAAGATACATCAGTTGAAAAGCTCCAAGAAAAAATGTAAGAGAACTCTTCTTTGTGTCTTGTTGATTTAAATCTTGGTCACTAAGAAATTAAATATTTGTGTCCAGATTGTATATGTTTTCTTTTAGGTCAGTTTGAAAGCTTAGGGCCCAAGAGTTTTATAATTACTTAAAATTTTTGTGTTGTGGAATGCATGAGATGCAGGATATATACTAGGCATCCTGAGGAGTAGGTACAGCAAATCATAACAGCATTGCAGCTGGGAGGGGGTAGAAGAATGAAAGTAAGACCAGGCTTATGCAGTGAGGGGCAAGAGAGGGAAGAAGGGTAATATCCCTTCTTATACCAGCTAACGAAAAGGGAGAGGGCAGGATTTTCTGGTGTATGAATTCTTAGGTGTAAATGGCAAATTATAATTTAGTTACACTGATTAATTAACTAAAGCATTTAATTTAATTGAGGTTGATTTAGTTATGTTACGGCAGACAAAAAAAAAGCATGAGCAAACTGAGACTTCACCTTGACTGTGTCCTTAAGTATTGTATTTACAGTGCTCCAACAAATGAAATAACATGAAGTTTGTGTTTGCATGGTGACTACACAAAATGAACGACAAACTCTATGTCCTGAGAGGTCTTGGTGTCATTGCCTCCCTCTCACCCACTCACAACTAAACAAAAGAGGAAAAAAACCAACTCCCAAACAATGAAAAGTAAACCAAACAACAACACAACCCAGCTGGTCTAACAAGATCCTGCGTTATTCTGTGGGTTTTACAGTATTCAGTGTGACCCTTAGGAAACTGAGCTGGGAATGGGTTGCTTGGGATGCCTCGTGCTAAGTGTATCGCATCACTCGTGTTGCTCATTGTAGCAAAGCTTAGAAGGTGTGGGATAGACGAGTGGATGGAGAGGTGGATTGAGAACTGGCTGACTGGCAGAGCTCAGAAGGTTGTGATCAATGGCACAGAATCTAGTTGAAGGCCTGTAACTAGCGGTGTTCCCCTGGGGTTGGTATGGGGTCTGGTCTTGTTTAACGTCTTCACCAATGTCCTGGATGTAGGGGTAGCATCCACCCT
>NW_010319599.1:32467-46444 GCF_000700745.2 Antrostomus carolinensis | reverse complement strand
ATATATATATATATATAAAAAAAAAATAAAGGTTGCCAATGCTTAAAGAGTGTCTAGATCTCACCTTTTCAAAATATTTTGAAGCACAGCTCTCTGGGAATTGTGTAGGGACAGGAAAGAAAAATATGATATAATTTGTATATGGTAGTGTGTGAAATGGCATTAATGTTCAAGCATGACTTGAGACCATTGATGTCCTGTAAATCTCTGTCAGGTGAAGCATAATTAAATTTTCATTTTACATTTCTCTTCATTTTCTGATAGAGTTCTTGGTAATGAAACAGAACCCATATGACAAAAAGCTTTTTTATTTGTAAATATGTATGCACATATGTTCTACAAATAGACTCTTAGCTGTATAACTGTATAAAAGTTTTTTCTACCAGGTGTTGTTTATCACTATTTTGGAATATGAGTTTTGTGTTGTGGGAAATCTAGCATGCTTTAAAAATCTAGCAGAATCAAAAAGGAAAGCAAAGTAAAAAATGACACTTGGTTGCTACTTAAATCTGAAAGCTAGTAAACATCATCATCCTTCAATACTGAAAGGATGATGCCAGTTCAAATGGAATGAAAAAGACAGCTGAATAACAAGTGTACAGGTTTTTCGAAAACCACATACAGTGAACTGTAGGAAGTAACTCTACCCAGAAGAGTCCATTAATAATGACTAGTTATGGTGGGTTGACCTTGACCAGCTTCCAGGTCCCCATCCAGCCACTCTCTCGGTTCCCCTCCTTAACAGGACAGAGGGAGAAAGTGAGATGAAAAAGCTTGTGGGTCAAGATAAAGACGGGAAGATCATTCACTGATTACCAGCACAGGCAAAACAGATTTTCATTGGGGAAAATTAATGAAATTTATTGCCTGTTAAATAGACATGGATGGTAAAAAAACAATGACAAAATTAAAGCAACATCTCCCCCCTCCTTTTTTCCAGGCTCAACTTCACGCTTTCATTGTCAACTCCTCTACCTCCCCCACCCCTTTGCTAAGCAGTGCAGGGGGATGCGGAACAGGGGTTGTGGTTGTTCCATAACAGCTCCAGTGTAGGTCCTTCCCATGGGCTGCAGTTGTTCAGGATAAGCTTGTTCCAGTATGGTCCTTCCATGGGCTGCAATGTGGATACCTACTCCACCATGCTCTCTCCTGGGGCTGCAGGGGGATCTCTGCTCTGGTGCCTGCAGCACCTCCTCCCCTTCTGCCTTGTTCATCTTGGTGCTTGAAGGGCTGTTGCTCTCATATTTTTCTTACTCCCCTCTCTCACGGTTGCTGCACAGTCTTTTTTGCCCTTTCTTTTACACACTTTACCAGAGGTGCCACCATCTTGGCTGTGGGGTTCAGCTGTGCCCTGCAGGGTGTCGATTGGAGCTGGATGGAACCAGCTGTGTCTGGCACGGGGCAGTCTCAGCTTCTCCTCACAGATGGCGCCATGCAGCCTTCTTGCTGCCAACATCTTGCCACATAAACCCAATACACTAGTTCAGACAAAAAGGAGAGAAAAATTAAGTTCAGATTCAGTTTACTCTTGCAGATTATAATTTTTTCTGCTGCATATGAAGGAAAGTGTATGTACACTTGTTCAGAATCTGATTTTTTCAATGAACTGAAGTTACTAAAAAAATTTACTGAAATTCAGTTTATGCTGGACTATGCAGAAGGTAGAGTGGTTTGTTAGATTATGTCTTTATACCCATTCCTATGAAGTGTTAGACTATGGTTCAGATACATCATTGACTGAGTAGTACTGAGTGAGCAAAGGAATAGGAGGAGGGAAAGAAAGCAAGCAAGTTGAGAAATGATTAAGCATAGTGCCAGAATGGGCACAGAGACATTTGGTTAATCTAGATAGAGAGGGAAGAAGCATTTTCTTACTTGTTTTGTTATAAATCACTTGGTTTATCTTTTTCACTATCTCTTTAATCTTTTTGATATTGTAGGTAGGTGTTAATGAGTATTCCATTCATTTTGCAATAATTTATATATTTAACTTGCATTTGATGACCTCTCGAAGTAAGTAGGAAGTTATGGAAAATTGAATTTTAGGAAATGGCAATTTATTTTGAAGTGGGAAAAAAACAGATTTGTCAGCTGACATTTTACTTTTAAATTGAAAAATATTTTGTCAATGACCATCCTGAATGTACAGAGAAAGTACATATATATTGCTCATTTAAGTTAGTGTTTCTATGTTGTCTTGATTTACTAACACCACACAATCTCTTACTTGCCTTTCTAGATCGATTTGCAGTATTAGCAAACAATAATCTCCAAATTCTTAACATCAATAAAAGTGATGAAGGAGTATACAGATGTGAAGGAAGAGTGGAAGCCAGAGGAGAAATTGACTTTCGGGACATAATTGTTACTGTGAATGGTAAGGAGTAAAAATTGTTGAGCTGACTTTTTGCTTTACTTGGTTATCAATGCCTATTTTAAAATATATCAGCTTCTAAAAAATCCTTATTAAGCTGGTTAATATAGTTGTTTTTCTATAAATATAATTGCTTAATACTTTAAAAAAATCTACTATAATGTTTAAGTAGAACTCATTGCATTTCATAATATTAGTGTATATAAATATGTAAAAGCTGGTTTATTGTTTTTAATATTTCATGGAAAATTGACAATCACTGCAAGACTTGAGTTTCAGATAATAATATATAGCTCAGTTCACCCTGTATTCTTCAGTGTCTTGTCATTTACTGTTAAAAAAACACACTTGATTTTTCAGTTATTCATCTTGACTGCATTGTACATACTTTATTAACTTTCCCAAAAGTCAGATACATTTTATTAACATTAGCTATATTACTTACAGATTTTTAACATTTTAATTTTTATGAGGAGTAAAATATATAATGAGTTATCTGAAAAGTGGCATTATGCATTTTATAATTTTATAATAAATCTCTAAGAAGGAATATGAATGGATTAAGACAAGATGGAGTATTTAACTCAACCTGTCAAATTCAGGGCTGACCTGTTGAAAAGCAAATATATCTTTCATATATTGTCTGGAAAGGGCACAGTTCATAAAGGGCATTTTCTTTCTACACATTCTGTTTAATGCCAGTTTTTCAATGAAACTATTGCCATCATTCCTATCAGGGTCTGAGTTTTAAATACTTTGTCCCTGACTGGTCCTTCTTGGCAACATGGTGATAAATAACTCCTTTTGAAACTGGCTACCTGACACAAGTGGGGTGCCCCAGGGATCTATATTTGGCCCAACACCATTTAATATATTCATAAGTGATCTGGATTATGGGATCAAGTGTACTCTGGTGATGTTTGCTGATGATACCAAACTGAGTGGGAAAGTGGACACTTTGGAAGGGAGAGCCACCCTGCAGGACGACCTGGATAGGCTGGAAGAGTGGGCTGACAGGAACCTTATGAAATTCAACAAAGACAAATATAAGGTCTTGCACCTGGGAAAAAATCCAGGAGTGCAGCACAGGCTGGGATCTACCCAGCTGGGGAACAATGCTGTGGAAAGTGATCTAGAGGTCTTGGTGGACAGGCAGCTCAGTATGAGTGAACAGTGCGCTGTGGCAAAGAAAACCAACAGGATGATGGGTTGCATCAAGGGCTTCACCAGCAGACATAAGGAAGTTATTATCCCATGTTACTCAGCACTTGGCAGGCTATATCTGGAATGCTGTGCCCAGTTTTGGTCCCTGCTATACAAAAAGAATGTGGACAGGCTGGAGAGGGTCCAGAAAAGGTGATCAGAGGATGATCGTCTTGTGATCAAAGGGTGATCAAAGGATGGGAAGCCTGCCCTATAAGGAAAGGCTGAGAGAATTGGGCTTGTTCAGCCTTGAGAAACAAAGGCTAAGGAGAGACCTCAACACCAGTACTTAAAGGGTGGCTACAAAGAATATGAAGACTCCTTTTTTACAAGGAATCACATGAAAAAGATGGTGGGTGATGGGTACAAATTACCTCTGGTGAAATTCTGATTGGACAGAAGATGAGATTTTTTTACAATGAGAACAATCATCCATTGGAATAATCTCCCCAGGGAAGTGGTGGATTCCCCAACCTTGGACACATTTAAGATTTGGCTGGGCAGGGTGCTGGACCATCTTGTCTAGACCATGCTTTTACTAAGAAAGGTTGGACCAGATTATCCTTGAGGTCCCTTCCAACCTGATATTCTATGTTTCTATGATTCTAAATAGGAATACTTTGGGAGAGCTGGGATGCTACATAACTCATAATTTTCCATTTTAAAAATTTTAAGTTTTTGTGAGAGTCTAGGAGAGGCGAATATAGAGAATTATGAGATTAATAATTAATTCAATAATATTAATCCTGGCCCTCACATATGTATTTAGAGTTTACAGTGGAAATATATTTTCAGGAGGAATATAGGGTCTGATATTGTTGTAGCTTTGCTGATTTATTTTGAGAGTAGCAGAATTCTCCATGTATGATGTTTCTCTACTGCAAACAGTATATGAGTATGTTCCTTTATAAGTGTCTTTATTATATACAAGAGTTGATATTTCTATTTCTGCAAATATTATTTGTTCCAATGCTAATACATACTTTATTCAAAAAAGGAAACTACGTTAGAACTGTGTGAAATCTCAGATACCCTTTTACAAGACTAGTGATGAAGATTTAATTTAAACTATTAGCTATCGTTTTAGTCATTGCCCTCTAGTTAGAGAATTATCCATGGTGCAGGTGACCCCTGTGTCCTGTGATTTAGAGCAAAGATTTGAACTAATATCACCTCTTCTGTGAACAAGTACTTTACTGTTTCTCTGCCTCACCCTAAAAAGGGAGGACAGAGAGAATGGAAAAACACTGTGAGAAACTGAGAGCACCTCAGCCTTACAGCAAGCTCATGAAGACCAGTCTCTCAGAGGTAGATGGTATGCGAGCAAATCCTTGAAGAGAAAAAAATTAAATCTAGGTAAGCTCCCTCTTGGGCCATTTTGGTCATAACTAGGTCATCTCTGCCCATGTGGATGATACTTGCCTATAGAATGCTTTCTTGTGCTATGTGGAAGCAAGAAAAATTAATCACCACTAAAATTATTACTGTAAAATGAAGGATTAGACCTTGCAACCACCAAAAAAAAATGTTGAAAAGCCACTCCCTGAATGATTTAAGAACATATTGCAAAAATTAGTTCTTTCTTTTCTTGAAGTTAGGTGGCTGTACCTATATTTACCTACCTAAGTAGCAGAAATTTTCACAGTTGATGAAGCAGCATGTGCAGGTGATGTGACTAAGTGGAAATGAATTGAACTTTTTTATATACCTGGATGGAATGTTATTATTTTCCTTATTAACAATAACTTCTTAAGAACGTACAACTATGTGACTTTAGGCATTTTTTATTTTTAGTGGAGTAGTAAGCAGAATTTTTTTTTATAAATTTATTATATGAAAAAGGAAATCTCTTGTTTTGCAACCATGATATAAATTTAAAATAGTCTAATCTTGGGGATAAATTGTGGGCACTTATAACTACACATAAAGATAATGTTGTAGAGATGTATCTCATTTTGAAGAGAAGGAATTAACAAAATCAATGTGTATTTTAAAAACATTCCTTCCATTCTTGACTCCATCTGGATGCTAAGCTCATTGACATAGCATTGGCTAATTTACATCTGGGAGAGATGTAAATAAAGACGGAAGAGGTGAAATAGGCACTGTAGCTGGTAGGACAAGAGGAAATGGCCTCAAGTTGCACCAAGGGCAGTTGAGATTGGATTTGAGGAAGAATTTCTTTACTGAAAGGGTTATCAGGCATTGGAATGGTTGCCCAGGGCAGTGGTGGAGTCCCCAGCCCTGAAAATATTTGAGAGGTGTCTAGACATAGTGCTTAGGGAAATGGTTTAGCTGGAGACCTGTCAGTGTTAGGTTAATGACTGGACAATCTTAAAGGTCTTTTTCAATCTAGGAAATTCTGTGATGCTGTGAAATGGATAGTATTTATATCAGACCATAGTAGAGTATGTTCTTTACTATACTAGTGTCCAAACTAGCTGATCATAGCAACAGTTATGACTCAGGTCACATGCACATAGTTTTAAAAACTAAAAGCTGTAAAATAAAAAAAATTGAAAGTTATATTCAGTATTCTGGGTAGTGATGCAAGACTGTGCTAACCTATGTGAAAGAAAAAAAATGTAAATTTGCAGAGGAATTGTTAAAATCTGTTAGCCTACATTATTGTCCCACATATTTAGAGGTTCATTGCTCTGGTGACATGGTATTTCCATATTCAGTCTGTTGCTTAGGCAATTTCAGATAAGAAAGAAGTCATTGTGAGACAGACTTAACATAAAAAAGTGTGAAAACACCCTAAAGTAAATAAGTAAATGTTAGAAAACCTCTTTAGTTTTAGCTGCCTATTCATTATATTGGTTGCTTTTTTGTATAATGTTTTAAATATTACATATGAACAGAATACAAATTTACTCAAAAATAGTTAAAAGTAAATCTTAGAACAAAGTTTGATATGTAAAATGTAGTTGCTAATGTATGGAAATCTTTGGGGGTTTATAATGGATAATAAATTAAAATACATTTGAGCTGAGTTCTCTCTTCAAAATCTAATCTTTAGGTATTTTTTGTGCTCTCAATACTGAACTTTTTGAAACATTTCTTATCTACTCATATTTACAGCGAGGTCTAAATGGCAGGTTTTTATAAAAAAAAACAAAACCCAAACTGGTTAGTATGAAAAAGAACTAAAGAATTTTAAAGTCCTCTGGAAAACAAATTTTTTTTTTCCTCTTTTTTTTCTCTCTCTCTGTCTCTTGGTAAATGGGCTTAATAGGTTTATTTCTTTAAGGTTTTTTTGCTGTCTGGGAAGTTCCTTAAATTGGATAGACTTCCTGACCTTACTGACATAGATAAAAAAGAATTATTTTCACTTAAATGTGACAGAATTTTACCATTTTTCTTGAAGTTTGAAATGTGAGAGACTTGCCAGATTAGCTTCATTTGTTTTTTCCTCTTTTAGGTGCACACTTTAGTTTCATCCTACGTACATACAAGAACAGAACCAAAGATAAACAGATCTCTTCCCAGAACGAATGAGGAGAAAAATGAAAAATAAAATTTGACTTTTGAAAAGGAAACTAATATTTCATTTCATTGTCATTGCAGTATCCCTTGGAAGACTGAAACACTTAAGTAATGTGCTGGACCGAGTTACAGTCCTGTAGTTCTTAGTTGTGAGCAGTGAAGAGCTTGCTACTGATGGCAAAGAATTGTTTAATCCCCTAATATTACTGGGTACATATTTTCAGCTGTAGACACTAGAA
Source organism: Antrostomus carolinensis (assembly GCF_000700745.2). Classification (NCBI taxonomy): domain Eukaryota; kingdom Metazoa; phylum Chordata; class Aves; order Caprimulgiformes; family Caprimulgidae; genus Antrostomus; species Antrostomus carolinensis. The sequence continues at coordinate 39,139 of NW_010319599.1, read as the reverse complement.
CACACTGCAAAATGTCTAAAATGTATCTAAGGTTTTCTAACTGACATTTTCTTCATGGAAGATAATGCACAACAGAAGGTTTTTTTGTATGCTGAGTAATGGCCCATGCAATTTCAGATAGGAAAGAAGTGATCTGTGAAATGCTTAAATTTCAGCACACCATTAAAAAGCGTGGAAAGTATGTAACAACATTTACAAACTGATCATTGATAATAATGGTACATTATTTTAAATAATTTGATATATTTAAGGTTCAGAAGCTTGAAAGGCTTCTGAAATAGAATATTAAAGCTAGAATATTTGGTGCAAAGGAACTGAAGCTGATTCTCAACAGTTTGTGAGAAAAACATGGAAGTGCAATGGAAAGCCAAAACCAAATTCATTGCAGTTGACTGTTTCTCCTTTTCTCTAGTGAAAGTTAAACCTGAAAAGGATAACTGAGTCACTCTGATGACAGTATGTTCTTGCTAACAGAGATATATATTTTATGAAGCTCTTAATGTTTTTTTCCCTTTCCTCTCACTTTCCCTGACATTATTTTTTCCACATATTCTCTTCCTTCCAGTCTGCTGGGATTGTTTTTATTTGTTTATTTGCTTGACAGTTAATGGAAACATATTTGGGATAGCTGCCTTAAAATTACCATATTATCAGAAATAATAAATATCAGCATGTAAATTGTTCTGTCTTAAATATTATTGATATTTTTTTCTGTTGGGAAGAGATTGTCTGTTACAATTTTAGTAATGACTTAATCCCATCAGGAACAGACCAAATTTGTCACTCTCAGAACACAATTACAATTTTTGTAATTGTGTTGAAATTGAATACAATTTCCAAAAATAGATTGTATCAATTTCATTCTCTGACATTTCACCTTTGAAGCTGGTGATACTCCTGCCCAGGAAATATGCAGGAGTTCAGTAAAAAGAATTAAATATGCATAATAAAGACTAATACATAATGACATCTGTGTTAAAAGCACTCTCTGACCTCAGTACCTAGTTGTATGTCAGCTTTATAATTGAATGAAAGAGAAAAAAGACTAGAGGTACATTTTTATTTGAGATAGTTAAATTAGTGCCAAGTATAACTCTATTGTGTTTTATACATGCTAGGTACAACTTCAGTCACGTTAAAATGTTCTGTAAGAAAATGGAAGAACTGCTGAAAAACACTTAAAAAAATTAATTCTAGTGAAAAAAAAGGTTATAAATGTCTTGATAGCATTAAAAATCTTGTATTTAAGAGAAGTAAAGAAACACTAATAACAATGATTCATATTGTAACTCGATCCCTAAGCAGAACCAGAAATTCCAAAATTATCAAAGAATCCTATTCTGTGCTTTAAATTTCTCTGGAAACACATCAAATAGTTTACTTTTCTACTAATAGGACATCACATTTTATATTTTAGTTCCCCCTGCAATTACTCTGCTACAGAAATCCTTTAATGCCACTGCAGATCGTGGAGAGGCAATAACTTTCTTCTGCAGAGCCACTGGATCACCTCCACCTGAAATCAGTTGGTATAGGTAAGTTTAATACAGTTTTGTGTATCAGAGCACATTGTTTTAATGTGTCACAATTTTCTATCACAGTCTGTTAAGCTGTGCAACCTTAATTTCTTTACTAAATTTTAAGAGCATTTGCTGTCTATTTCTGTTCTAACTTCTAAAGCTAGATTCAGCATTAACAAGTTAATGAACTCGCATAAATTCAATTGCACTTAGGTTACCAGCAAGTGGGATAAATATAAAAAGTAACTAAAATACCATATTGACGTGAGTTCTTCATATTTGAGGGGAAGCAATGAGTCCATATGTCAAAAACAGTAGAAGCAAAAATTTCACAACTTTTGCACATGAATGGATCAGGTAAAAATGTATGCAGTTGTCCCATAAATTAATATCCAATATAGATCAGCAATACTCATAACAAAGATAACACTTTCCCTCTCTGTAAAAATAGATTCTAACCCTAACTCACTATTTGAAATAGCGATTCAGATTCAGAAGGTGGTATGGCTTTAGACACCTGCAGTATATGGCAATTGAATAAGTTTCAAGTGTATTTTATGTAATTTTTAAAAAGTAGTATGTTTTGAAAATGGAACTGATTTTAAAATTCATGTGTGTTTTTTTATTATATCAATTACATGAACATAGTATAGTCATGTTTCTTGGGAACACTTATCATAACATTTGTAAAAATTTAAATATCTGTACACTGTATATTCTTTTGATTTTAACAAAGATATTCATCAGTCCTGGGCTATAAAGTATCTCAAACTCCTCACACCAGTGCACGTTTCTATTTTAGACCTGAATAATTTGCATCAAAATGTGTTATTTCATGTAAATTAAAAGGTCACAGCGTTTTAAAAAAGGACATAGAAGGGATTTCCATCAATTCTTAATCTCCTTTGGAATTTTTCAACAATATTAAATTCATTTTAAATGTTAGCTTCATTTGACTGACAGCTTTATCTTAACATGCCACAAGTCAATTTTTTTCTCACGTGCAATTTGAATCTCAGATGTAAATAAATAGAATGCAAAGTTAATTCCTTAACATGGCTTAGAATTCAAAATCTAGTGAAGAGAAGGAAAAAAAAAACCAAAATATGCAGAACCCAAATTAAAGAACTGATAATGAATTCAAGCTAAGGTTGAATATTCTGATTATTTGATGTCTTTGAAGTAATTTTTTTACAATTTATATCTTATCTGTCAAAAATTCTAGAAAGTTGTCTGAAATCCGGTGTCCTAAATGACCTTGTTGTAACACAAGCAACATTGATTTTTTTTATGCTGTTAAGAAAGAATGCATTAATTTCCACAGTTTGTAAATATCTCTGTTTACATTTGGGGCTTTTTTTTCCAGTATTTTTTTTTCCAGTATTTTTTTAAATATTACAGTATGTATGCAGGCTAACTGTCTTTGAGAGACACTTGTCTATGTCTACTGATCAGAGCCTACTGAAAGATTTTCTTTTGGTTTGCCAGCCCCTGAGGCAACTGACTTTTTTAAACCATTCATTAGATGTCTTCTGTAAATATTTTTAAAAAGCTTCACAGGCTTGTGTACTGAATACTGGATCTTAAATGAGAAAGCTTCTCTTCTGTTCCTATTTCAGGAACTACCTCATAGTGAGGAATATTGGCTTATGTGCCTCCCTTCCCTGTTGGGCTATTTTATTTTTCCTTTCATTTTCTTTTTGGTTTGTCTTATTAGGCTATAAATTCTCAGCATTAGAAAATATTCTTGCCTTTTTATTTACTGAGAGTGAGAGATTATAAAGTGGTAGATGGAAAAGACCCCTGGTATCTGTGATAGGATAATATTATTGATATGCAAAGAAGGAAAAAAAAATGGGGGAGCTAAGTTATTTTTAATGGAGGAAGCAAACTTGATTATAAATTGTATTCCAGTACTAAATATCTGCATCAAATTTCTGAAATCTCTGTCCTGAACTGTTCAGGTCCCTTTACACTCACATATTGGTAGCCAGTTAAAAGGATTCAGAATCTGCTGATATCTTATCCTTGTCCTTGAGCTTAATCTTGCAGATAAATCAAGATAAAGTCCTTAGTTTTCTAGAATATTTCAGATTATTTTTTTTTAGAAATTAGACTAAGCATAAGAAAACTAGATCAACATGATACCTCTTGATTTCAAGAAAAATCTAGAATGGATTGTCAGTGATAAGAAAGCCTATAAAAACTGACTGTTCTATTGTTAATATGCATGTTATCCATTGAAAACCTAATTGAATGTGTTTATCAGAATTAATGGCCATGGTGTCATATTCCCAGTTTCATCCTGTTTAGTGTACTTTTTGATGTTGATGTAAGTTGATATTAAATTCAATTTTATGTGTTTTTTAATAAACAAATGGAATTACATCTTGAATTTTATTAAGTGTTAATTCTGATTATGGAAGGATTATAACCTTTCATTACAGCAAGTTATAGGAATCATGTTCAATCTTATTTCCAACTGTACCATTTATCTATGTGAGTTCAGTCAGTTTCTTTAATTTGCCTCCAGTTAACCGTTCGTAAAACAGGCATGGGTAATAAGTAACCTAATGGAAGTCTGCTTTCCCAATACACAACTATGCTAAGGTAAAAGTCCAGGGAGATGCAAACTATTACAACAGAGAATAATGTTTCCTGGTAAAACATTCCAAGGTGTACTGAGCATTCTGGAGTGTAGGGTTTCTAAGAGCAAACGGACATTCTGAAGTTGATCAAGTATTATAACCATTATAACCAAGTGTGTGTGTAATAATAACTTTTATCAGTTTAAGAATATAAGTTAAGCTATAAGTTATACTTATAAGTTAAGATTTATTTTTGTTAAATTCTGATAAGTTATAAGTTAAGCTTTAAGTTTATGGTTTGTGTTTTTGTTAAGTACTGATAAGTTATACTTATAAGTTAAGTTTTAAGTTTTTCTGTTTCTAAAAAGAAAAGAGGGGAGTTGTGGGGAGTGTGAGAATGTGTATTGGCATACCCTGAGAGACCTGTGGGAACTGAAAGGATACATGTCTGGAGATATGAGAAGCACCTGCATCAACAAGGCCCCAGAGAGGAACCTTGAAGTGTATCCAAAAGATGTACCCTGGCAAGCAAACAGGAAGGGATGCAGGCAAAGTCCGTCAGCCAATTAGGGGCATGTGAACTGCTCGTGCTGCGAGTGAAGGGCCAATAACATGTTAACGGGTGTGGGTGATTTCATTAGTTTTGGGGTATAAATATAACTGTATTAGAACAAATAAATGGCTTCTTGCTTGATCATATTGATCGTGTAGCAGAGTCCATGATTTGAGTTCCCGCACTGGAGAGCTGAGGAAAAGCCCTGATAAAAAGGATGGGAATGATTTCTACTCCATTCTGATGGAAGGTTTTCATTATATTGTATTGAAAGTACATCCACACCTGTTCAGGTGATTCATCAAGATTGAGGAACTGTTTTATACACAGTTCAGTGTTCTCGTGTCTTTCTTGCCTGTACTGTCACTAAAAATCTCACATTCGCTCTCTTGAAGTATCTTTAGCAAAGCCTGCATAAGTTGTATCTATCATTGTGTAGTCTTACCTTCCTTACAATCACTAATATTTTAGTCAATTATAAAATAAATTCTCTTGAATCTCTCTTCTCATTTCCTTTTTAGTTTCCTGTGAACTGATTTAACACGTCAGCTTCAGCCTAGGGCATAAAAAATGACTCTATTTTTAAAACCAAATGATGGTAGTGTTGAGGTGGCTTATATACCCCTCTCTGTTGACTGTAAGCAAGATCTGGGCAAAAAAAGTAGTTTCAAGCTTTAAACTCTTTTACATAATATCTAATATGGTAAAAATGTAACTGTTTATATCGATCCTTTTAATTTCCAGGTGCTGACAATATTTAAGTTTTTGTCAATTTAAAATGGAGGCAAGTGAACTAATGCATCAAGTTTTCTTAAAAAATGCTTTAGTTCACTTAAAAATTAGTCAGTTTGAAATACCTACCAAAGAAGAAATGTCAGCAAGGTTTAGATGCTGCTCTATTTAATATGCATATATACTTTGTTGATATTTCATGGACCAAGAGAATCCAATTCTTTCACTGCTTAACTGATACCTCTATTGAAGCAGATTTTACGTTACTGTAAATCATAACCTTCAGAGATGCAATACTGAAATGGAATTAAATTAACCAGGATTGAAAGACAAAGAACCAAATGCATAGGTCATGAACTGGAAGTCCTTACTCATATGAATAGTCCTACAGAAAACACAGCCATTATTTATGTAGAATCATAGAATTATAGATTGGTATGGGTTGGAAGGGACCTTAAAGATCTTCTAGTTCCAACCCCCCTGCCACGAGCAGAGACACTTTCCACTAGACCAGGTTGCTCAAAGCCTCATCCAGCCTGGCCTTGAACACTTCTAGGGAGCGGGCATCCACAATTTTCTTGGGCAGCCTGTTCCAGTGTCTGACCACCCTCACAGTAAAGAGTTTCTTCCTAATATCTAATGTAAACCTGCCCTCTTCCAGTTTAAAGCCATTACCATTGTTCTATCACTACCTGCCTTTGTAAAAAGTCCCTCCCTAGCTTTCCTGTGGGCCCCTTCAAGTATTGGAAGGCAGCTATAAGGTCTCCCCAAAGCCTTCCATTTTCCAGGCTGAACAGCCCCAACTCTCTCAGCCTGTCCTCATAGGAGAGGTGCTCCAGCCTTTAGATCATCCTCGTGGCCTCCTCCGGACTTGTTCTAACAGTTCCATGTCTTTCTTGTGTTGGGGGGGTCCAGAATTGGATGCAGTACTCCAGGTGGGGCCTCACAAGACCAGAGCAGAGGGGGACAATCACCTCCCTCCACCTACTTGCTGTGATTCTTTTGATGCAGCCTAGGACACAGTTTGCCTTCTGTGCTGCAAGTGTGCATTGCCGGCTCATGTCGAACTTCTCATCCACCACTACCACCAAGTCCTTCTCTTCGGAGCTGGTCTCAATCCACTCATCACCCAGCCTGTATTTATGTTTGGGATTGCCCCAACCCAGGTGCAGAACCTTGTATTTGACCTTGTTGAACTTCATGAGGTTAGCACAGGCCCACCTCTCAAGCCTGTCAAAGTCCCTCCGGATGGCATCCCTTCCCTCCAGAACGTTGACCA
>NW_010319599.1:1100-32434 GCF_000700745.2 Antrostomus carolinensis | reverse complement strand
GACCAAACCACACAGCTTGGTGTCATCGGCAAACTTGCTGAGTGTGCACTCAATCCCACTGTCCATATCACTGACAAAGATGTTAAACAGAGCCAGTCCCAATACCAACCCCTGAGGGACACCACTTTTCACTGATCTTCACTTGGACATTGAGCTGTTGACAATTGTTTGAGTGCTACCAACCAGACAATTCCTTAGCCACTGAGTAGTCCATCCATCTTGTCCATGCCTCTCCAGCTCAGAGACAAGGATGTAGTGCAGGACAGTGTCAAATGCCTTGCACAAGTCCAGGTAGATGACATCAGTTGCTTTAGACTTATTGACCAATGTTGTAACCCCATCATAAAAGGCCACCAGATTGGTCAGGCATGATTTGCCCTTAGTGAAGCCATGTTGGTTGTCACCAGTCACCTCCTTGCTTCCTGTGTGCCTTAGCGTAGTTTCCAGGAGTATCTGCTCCATGATCTTGCCAGGCACAGAGGTGAGACTGTGACGGGCCTGTAGTTTCCCAGATTCTCCTTATTTCCCTTTTTAAAAATGGGAGTTATTTTTCCCCTTTTCCAGTATGTGGGAACTTCACTAGACTGCCACAACTTCTCAAATGTGATGTATAGTGGCCTGGGAACTTCATCCACCAGTTCTCTCAAGACCCGCATATGCACTTCATCAGGTCCCATAGAGTTGTGCACCTTCAGGTTCTTCAGATGGTCTCAAACCTGATCTTATCCTACAGTAGGCTGCTCTTCATTCTGCCTTTCCCTGTGTCTCCCTCCTGTGACTTAGAGGAGATAATTTATACTAGTGGAGATAGTACTGTGGAGATATACTGTGGAGATAATTTATACTAGCAGTGTTTAGGTGGATCAATCCTCTTATCTTTATTGACAGAATTTGTTTATGGTTAGAATTATTTGGAAGAATAAATAATCCACTTTTAATGCGTTATTCATGTTTTCCAATATTAACATCAGTCTGAATGTTTTGTGTTCCCTAGAGGGTCCAGGGAAATGTTCGTAATCTCATTTCTACTTAGAAATTGTCATAGATATAGGTAATGTTTGTGATTACAGGCATTTGGAAACTACTTCTGACCTTGAATGTAACTTTTATCTCCTAACAGAAATCACTAGATTTTTTTTTTTTTTTTTTTGAAACCACCTGTGTGGAAAATTAGACCTTTTCTGCTCTGCAAAAAAATTTCTGTGATTTGTATTGGGAAGGAGATGAATGAGTATCACAATAATGAAGTGAACAGATAAGCAGACTGAAGTTATTTACAGAACTATTACTAAAATACAAGCTATATAGGTGCCAGGGGAATCCTATTAACAGAAAGTAATATTCTGAAAAAAAAAAAACCAAAAAACATTTAGAATAGAATATTTCAGTTATGTGTATTGATTTCATTTTACAAATTGTTTGTTTTAAAGAAGTTGACATTGTCAGCAGGATTGTCAATGCTTATGAAAACCAGGCAGTTTTTATGTAGATGCTTATGAGAAGAAACTGTTGATGCTTCCACAGAAATAAGCTCAGAAGAAGCTAACAGCAAACAAGGAGGAATGCGAAGAAAAAGGAAGAAAAAAAAGGATTGCACTTTTGAAAAATAAGCTGTTTTGATAACTGTGTGTATGCCAAGGTGCTGAAATGGACAAGTCAAGCCTTGATCAGCCCTCAGAATTGTTCACAGGTTTTATTATTTCTGTACCATCTGGTCAGATCTAACAACTGGAGACATGCCTGCTTACTGTTCTTACTAGCCAACAAGAACTGAGAGAAAATAATTAGGAAGACTTTCTGTGCCAATAGGCTCTACATGTAAATAATTTAAAATATTTTTTTAGAAGGTAGTACATTGTTACTAATGTGAACCACATCAGTTGCACTTTGAAAATAGGCTTTTAAATGTTTCTCACATACAAGTGTGTATTTGTCTAACCAATTTCTTTCCGTCCTTTCTTGTGTGTAAGGGATATGTTAAGTTCTATTCACAGGCATTTTTCTAACATTAAGTCAATACTGAAAATTTATGAATAAAGTTATTATAGTATTTTTATTATGTATATATTTCAGAACCTGGCAATAAAATTGGGAAGCTGGGGTCTTGAACATCAAATTGCAGTCCAGAATGCTTTGCTTATGTCTAGACTGTGCGCATTCTTTTGAAAAAACACTGTAATCCTGCAGAACAATTTTTGTCATGCTAAAATCAACTCTCTTATATACACTGCCAATTTATGCCACAGGAGTTAATGCATTTTTGAGGACAGCATAATAGCAGTCTCTTCTCTCAAAGATTATTTTAAACATATTAATTCCTCCATACCATTGTTTCAGAATTTAGATCCTACTGGTTGATTTATACATAACTTTTATCTTTTTAGGAATGGTAAACTTATTGAAGAAAATGAAAAATATATGCTAAGAGGAAGCAATACAGAACTAACAATAAGAGATATAAAAAATATTGATGCGGGTCCTTATATTTGTAGTGCTAAAAACAAAGCAGGAAATGATAAAAAACAGACATTCCTTCAAGTTTTTGGTAAGTACTGCATCGTATTTTCCATCCTTCCTTTTTAAATGTAAACAATAGAGAACTGAGGTTATAATTCACAATTTTCAGTAAAACAGTAGTCCTGCAGTGTGCCTACTGATGCAGCAAACCACTCTTTGTATAATTTTACAGCTTTTTTCTTCCTTTTGGCTACTTTAACCTTTATAACTAGATTTCATTTTGAAAAAGCTGTCTTCAGCATTTGCTTTTCTATTATTCAGATACAGTACAATGGAATGTGAAATTGTTAATTTATTCTGGTTTTCCTTTAAAAGTTGGCTGCTTCCAAGAAAACCAAGTGGAGAAAAAATGGAAAATTCTGAAAGGGGAAAAAACAGTTTATTTGGACTTCTAAGCAGTGGGGTTTTTTATAAGAAAACACCATGCAGAGGTGTTTCTGATCTTTTATTTGTTTTTCTTTCTTGATTTTTATTTTAAGTACATGATTACAGATGTAGTCATGAAAATATTATCTGATCTGAGGTTCAAAGGATAAAAATAATAACATGAGAACTCTGATTTCTCTTTATATGCTCTAGCACCCATGCTGTGTTCAGGAGTCTCTCCTTTACATAGAACTGATAATTTCTTTGAAGTTTCGTGTAGCTATAACCTAGTGAGAGGAGGCATCTGTGAGAATGTAGAAAACCTCCCAGAACCAGTGTGCAGGATAAAGGCTGTAGCTTATTTATGAAAAAGCTGAAAAAAAAAAAAAAAAAAAAAGTGTGTTGGGGTATTTTCACATTAACTGTGGCTTGGAGTAAAGAGAAAGGCCATTTATGTTTGAAGAGCTAAAGTATGTACCATGGGAAATTAAATTTTAGGTCCCAGTTAAAACTAATAGTAATTTATACAAGGGGAAACTGTTCTAACAGAAGAGGCTAATCTGGTAACTTGCACTGCAAGAGCCAAGCTGTTGGGTTGGATAATGCTGTCATGTGGGATCTAGGAGCCTGAGGCTGAAGCCATGGTGTCAGCTAAATGGGTTAGCTGTGTCTGCTTGCCTTCCACTGTCTTTCCTGTTTGGGAAACTCTTTGTAACCCTCCATGCTGTGGTGTCTCCAGTCTTCCGTACTCCACATGGATTACGTACTGTTGTTCTGAGGTGTTTGAAAGTTATTCTTAATTCCTTTTCAAAGGAAAGAAGATGAAATATAATTTTAAACTTCTTCACGGCCTCAAGATACATGGTATCTTGAAGTTTTTTGTGGAAAACCAAAACATTTTATTCAATTATATTTCCAGAATTGAAAAAAAAAATATATTTGAAGGACTAGAAAAGACTTTCTAGTTTTGATATGAGTTAAAGGAAGTTTCAGACAGGAATAATTTTGTTCTTCAAGTAATTTTAAATATGGCCAAAATTTACTTAGTTTTTGCCTAGGGCAAGGTAACTTTTTAATGTGAGGAACAGGCAAAGGGAGACACTAGACTGAGTATTTCCTGTATACATTCTTCCATCTTTTAATAACTACTATTCTAAAGACTCCCTGAAAAGCTAAAACCAAATTATTTAATAGGTATCATGAGTTTGTTTAATCCTTTTTTTTTTTTCCCATGACATCCTAAACTCCTAAATTCCTTAAATATTTTCTTTCTTGCACAAAGTATTTGTTATGTTTAGGTTTGGAGCCTGTTCATTTCTTTGTCTCATAATTCTCATTTTAAGATAAAAAGTTAAGAATAGTTCCTCATGTTCTTTACATCAAATGTAGTTTTCTATCTCACTAGTTCATTTATTTTCTAGGTTGTAAGTTTCCAGTCTATTTAGTTTCTCCTACTGTGGAAACCATTATGAATCTCTGAACCACAGCTGTTCCTGTACCTTTCTGATTATAATCCGCTCTTTGTGAGATGACAGTGCAAGAATGCCACTCAGGATTCGTGTCATGGGGGGAACCTGGCTGTTCAGCAGCACAGCTCTGCTTCTGCTTTGATCTTGGTGCCACCCATCACACTCTGTTTGCCTCTCTGGCTCTCTCTGGGTACTGAACTGGTGTTTCCACATAACTGTATGCAGTGCAGTGTCTCACAGGTCTCTTTCCTGAGTGGTTATAGCTAATTTAGAGCATATTATTGAATTTGTATATTTAGAGTTATTTTTCCTGTGTGCTTTACTCTTGGATATATTTAAATTTGATTATAATAATTTGTGTACTGTTAGTTTGACCTTAGGGAATAGTAGCAGAAATTAAGCCTCTTACCTTATTTGTAACCTCTAAATTTAGTGTAATTTTAGTCTAATATTGTCTTTACAAAGTTCATCTCTACTTTGTAAACTCTGAAAATGTGGAGCAGAGTTGTATTTTCTCCTACAATGAACGTTTTGTTCTTTCTCTTTCACACAGATTAAACTTAGTCATACATATAGCAACAACTTACTATGCTTTTCTCCTCCTTAAATGTATTCAAAAAACTGCAGTCTGAAAATGGCAAGGCAGATGGCTGATTATTATAGCTAAACAGTACACCAACATCCAGTATGCGTTAAAATGACCTATTAAATTACATTTTTCTTTCCCACTCCATTAGTTTGCTTGTCTTACATACCTACTATCTTTAATTTTAATTTGCAATGCAGACTCCTTGGGGCAACAACTATTGTTTCTGCAAAACAGGGCTCTGGCAGAGTTGAAAGTTGTAATAACAGTATATTGCTATAATGCAATAAAAATAACAGTAACATTATAGCATTCAGCATTTAAAATTTCTAGTACTCTGCAGTTCCAAATGGACATGCCCATCTTAGTGCCATATAACAGCTGCATATGTTTGGCTTCCATGTATGACCTAGATTTTTTTGTTTAACCTTTTTTTTTGTTTGTTTCCAGTATCAATATTAAAAAAGCTATTTTGTCCTCATATGAGATTCTTACTCTGACAGTTTTTTCTGCAACATTAACACATGTATAGAAACCTATAGGCAAACACTCTGCTCTTGTCAGTTCTTCATTTTTGTTAGTGCTTTTTATCTGTTCTACCCAATAACACATAGAGGAGAAAAGAAAGCCCTGTTTCCCTTTGAGGATTTCTTACTGATTATGATTTGGTAATCTCTGACTGTCATCCTATTATCTACTATAGTTATTTCCATGTCATTATCCATTCCTACCTAAAAGATCTCATCCATTTTACTGTTTAGGACTTGTACTAAGGTTTTTTTATACAATTTCATTTATGTTTAGTCCTTCTGAATGTCTTGAAACCATAGGTATTCTTCCTTGAATTCTTTAAAAATATTTTTTAGTATTTGTCTCTGCTTGGTAGCTAACTTTTTATATCTTTCACTCATACTATTCAGTTTCATTGTTTTCTTTGATTTATTTTGTGATGTAATTAGCCATAAATATATTTGTTTGTGTGTTTAGATACATATGAATTAGCATTTTGAATTATGATATACCACATTTTTCCAGCTATAGGCACCCCAATAAAAAAAAAATTCCAAAATAACATAATAATAAGCAGTTGATTTAAGAGTGGTCAAAAAAATTCAATCCCTTAAAGGCTTCCTACATAATCTTTATTTTCTTAGGCCTAAGCATGTATTTCTTCATTGTTACTTCTCCAGAGTGTTGATATACCTTATAATAAAAAACCTAATCAGGTTAAATGAAGACAGGCTGAAAGAGTTGGGGCTGTTCAGCCTGAAAAAGAGAAGGCTCCGGGGAGATCTCATAGCGGCCTTCCAATACCTGAAGGGGGCCTACAAGAAAGCTGGGGAGGGACTTTTCATAAGGGCTACTAATGACAAGACAAGGGGAAATGGGTTTAAACTGAAAGAGGGCAGGTTTAGATTAGATATTAGGAAAAAGTTCTTTACTGTAAGGTAGTCAGACACTGGAACAGGTTGCCCAAGGAAGTTGTTGATGCCCCCTCCCTGGAAGTGTTTAAGACCAGGCTGGATGAGGCTTTGAGCAACCTGATCTAGTGGAGGGTGTCCCTGCTGAAGGCGGGGGGATTGGAACTAGATGATCTTTGAGGTCCCTTCCAATCCAAACCATTCTATGATTCTATGATTCTAAATGTCAGCTGCTCATGTCTAAAATGTCAAACTAAAACTTTTGTCTTGAAGTCATCCATTTGATGAAGACCTTAAAGAAATACAAAATATAAGTCTGCAATTAAAAATTAAAGAATATTAGTTATCTTTTTTAGAACATGCATCATCCAAGCAGATCATATTGTTTGTCATGTTGTCCAGACGGAAATTTTTTTTTGTTCTGATGGAAATAATTTCATTTCATATTTTGCAAACTTCTCACATAAAATATTATGCATGATGCTTTTTTTTATGAGTGGTGTATCTGCCATAGCTCTTTCCTTGTTTCCAGGGATGTTATTTTATCAAAGGAAAGAAAGGAAAGAACAGATTATATTGTAACCAGGAGACATGTCTATAGAAATAGAGTACCTGAGTAACAAGGTAAGATATTTAGTAGGCATTTGGATGATCCTGAAAGTGAGAGTAATAACTGAAGTTATTTTGGAGTTTGACATAGTTATCTTTTACCTCAAATTCTTTTTTGTAGTTCTTCCACTGACTTGTTATACCACTGAGGAGAGTTTCAGTTTTTCTCAGTCAAATTGCTGTCCTGCTGTAATCTTTTGTTTACAACCATTTACTGCATCCAATAAAGCTGGATCCAGTTGACACTTCAAGAGCCCCTGATCGCTCAGGGTATTTTCTTTCTGCACATGATGTCACTCACCATAGCTTGTATCTTAATGAAGCAAGATATTAGTGCAGTGCTTTGTTAAAAGATTACTTGGTTTCATCTCTATGCAGTAAACACACAATAGATTATTTGTAATATTCAAATTGTGAACAGACAGTAAACAAGCAACAAAAGGAGTATGGAGATAAGGAATGAGAGGTGAGACCAGGAATGATGTAGTGGAAATGGAAAAAAGAGAGGTGGGTAATGTATCTGGATATAGCAAGTTTGAACCCATTTTTATTACTTTTCTTGGTGATGCTGAATGCAGCCTCTGTGAGGCAATGGTCATAAGTGACATAGTGGTCATAAAAAGAAAAAGGAGACTAGGCATAAGGAGAACATTCTTCACCATTGGGACAGACAGGCACTGCAATAGGCTGATGAGAATAACTGTGCAGTCTCTGCTCTTGGCATTTTTCAAGATGGTGCTCAACAAATCCCTGAGCAATTTAGTCTGAACAGGGTCTGTTAACCCTGCGTTGAGGAGGAAATTGGTCAAGATGACCTTATGGAATCCCTTCCAACCTGAAAGATAATCTTTACCCTTTTGAGCTACTAACATAAGCCAATATTACTCTTCTGCATAGCATATACTTTAGTAACCCCATTAGAAAATAGGTCACCTCTCTGTTTATTTTCTGCTTCACGTAAAATATAATTTAGTAGTGCTTCCTCAAAAGCAAAACTCAGGATAACTACACAGAAAATATATTGTTTTCAACAAATGTCCTTAATGTAGACAAACTCAATATCAAGAGCTGCCAAAATTTAATTCAGTCATGTAAACTTAATTCACTGCTTTTGGGTGTAAATATTGAATCATATTCTTATTACATGATTACATGCTATGTTTTTCAGTGGGATGAGTGTCTCATTCAATATGTGAAGTGGATAGGTTCAGAGAAACTTATTAATGGTTATGTATGAGTGAATATGTAGGACCAAACTTTTTAAATGAAGTTACTTGAATGATATGGAAGATTAATATTCTATGCATGGTTCTACAAAAGAGTTCTTGTATGATATTGTACAGATAAGTTATCTAAATAAAAGTGGTCACATGTAACCAGAAATTTTATTGCTTATGTAAATAACCTGGCAAGGTACAGTATAGACTGAGAACTGTAATTGCTGTGTACTTGTGGTGTAAAGTGGAATTATTTAAAGAATACAAACAATATCTGGAATTTTTAAAATGTGTCTTACCACCAATTTACTTGGTAAGTAAGGATGAATAGCTTTGTATGGGAGGACTCTTCACCTCTTAATAACGTTAATACCAGTACAATGTGTTTGTTATCAAGATATTTTTTTAAATTCAGTAATTTGTGCAAGGCAGTTAGATATTGCTAAAGATCAAAGTCCAAGAATATTAATAATTCTTTATTTTTTTCCAAATAATTTGTATTTGAAGACAAACACAGATTTTTGTAGAATCAATGAATGCCTGAGACAGGAAGGCACCTCTGGAGACCATCTATTCCAACCTCCTGCTCATAGCAAGGTCAGCCAGAGCAGGTGTCTCAGGACCATGTCTATCTGGGTTTTGAATATCTTCAGGGATGGACGCTCCACGATATCTTGGGTGGCTTATTCTGCTCTTTAGTCACTCACTCAGTAAAAAAGATTTTTCCTCTTCCTCTGTTTCAATTTGTACCCGTTGCCTCTTGCACTGTCACTGGGGACCACTGAGAAGATTCTGGCCCTATGTCTACTCACCTTTATCAGGTGTTTCTACACGTCTAAGATCCCTGGAGACTTCTCTATTCCAGTGAATTGCTCACTCATCATCAACTACTTGTCCACCAGCACCCCCTGGGCTTTCTCTGCAGTTCTGCTTTCCAGACAGTCAGCACCCAGCCTGTACTGGTACATGGAGTTATTCCTGCACAGGTGCAGGATCAGCATGGAATCAATCATTCTTTGCTTCATTCCTGAAATGCCAGAGAGTAGTGAGGGCTGGTTGGTCCCTAAAGGACAGTGAACCAGGAGCAAAGCACACAAACATAGCCACCAGAGCAAGGGCCTTGTCATCCAGGATCCATTCCACACTACCCCAGCAAGGGAGCAGGCAGCCCTGGGGATGTCAGCTATGCTGAGACAGGAGTCCAGGTCGTCAGACATGGAGAAATGGTTGTTGTACAACTTGAAGTGAGAAAAGCTGGTTGCTCATATAGATGGTAATGTTAAACCTTTAGTTAATCCTAAGTATAAAACAATGAAAATGCTTTAACAAAAAAAAAAAAAAAAGTGTTTTAAAAGTCTTTGTGCAGGATGAGTAATGCAATTTGTATTTTTAACAGTACAGCCTCAAATAATACAACTTAAAAATGAAACCACATTTGAGAATGGGAAAGCTACCCTCATCTGTGAAGCAGAAGGAGAACCTATCCCAGAGATTACTTGGAAAAGGGCCATTGATGGAATAACTTTCTCTGAAGGTGACAAGGTAAATCAGCCTTTAATGTCTAAAATATCTGAATATGTATTGCCTGGCTAATCATCTTTTGTAAGCATAAAATTCATTTAGAGATGGATTAATTCTAGATTCCTCTGGAACTGAAAAGAATTGCTACTTTCCAAGGTAATAAGACAGACATAGAGATTCTAAATTTTAAATGAAAAAAAAAAAAAAAGACAAAGCAGTCAATGTGCTGAAAGGTAATTCATCTCATCAGACCTAAATTTTCATGCATAATCTCTACTAAGGGTTTCTATTTCATCTTGGTCATAATAGCTGCCTATAGGTCTTCTTGATTATATTTGAACACTGTCCGGTATTTCTCAAAATGCAGTGGAGCTTATAGAAATCTGAAATAAATAAATAAAAAAAATCTGAATACTTTGGAGTTCTTTCTTTCCCACTTCTGATGTTTCTTTCCTATGTTTCTCTTTTCTTATATTTTTCCTCACACAGGGCAAGTATTCTATAACTACAAAGTGAGCCTGTTTTCCTATTTTGTTTTTCCATTTTAATTTTTTATTACACAAGTAAGTTGAATAGAAAAAGATTACGGTATGACAATGAAGAAAGTCCGTTACTGTGGAAACAAGAGCTGTAATTAGATGGAAAGGTGAAAGCAAAAGGGAACAGTGTAATGTTATTCCTAACCATGCAGATAATCTATAGAGTTTCTTTTTCTTTTTCTTTTTCTTTTTCTTTTTCTTTTTCTTTTTCTTTTTCTTTTTCTTTTTCTTTTTCTTTTTCTTTTTCTTTTTCTTTTTCTTTTTCTTTTTCTTTTTCTTTTTCTTTTTCTTTTTCTTTTTCTTTTTCTTTTTCTTTTTCTTTTTCTTTTTCTTTTTCTTTTTCTTTTTCTTTTTCTTTTTCTTTTTCTTTTTCTTTTTCTTTTTCTTTTTCTTTTTCTTTTTCTTTTTCTTTTTCTTTTTCTTTTTCTTTTTCTTTTTCTTTTTCTTTTTCTTAAAAAAATACTTTTCTTTTAATATTGGAATAAGTATTTTCTTTCTAATTTCCTTATATAAACTACAAAATTTCTCTGTTCTGGTTAAATTATGAGATACTATCTTTCTGGCTGGCTAATTCAGAATTTTTACTCCAGATAATCAAATAGCAAAATATACAGTCTTCTAGCAGAAGATCATGTTTGCATATTCATAGCTGTTGCTTAAAAAAGCAATTGACAAACCTTTTGAACAATCATGCTACTAAGGGAATAGGATACATAGTAAGTCATTCAGTTTATATGGAGTTGCTGTATATTAAGGAATTATGTACTTCCATTATGTGCGTTCTGAAGGAGAATGTCTGGTCTGCTCTACTCTCCAACTTGACCTTTCCTGGAATTGAGGCAGTTTATGTGAGGCTCTGTCCACCATTTTTCTGCTCTGTGATTTACATTTTGGAGCAACATAACAGTATTTACGTCATGTTTTTCCTAATAGTTTTGCATTAAAACCAACAGTTTCCCTACTCCTTAAATATTTCAAGTCAAAGGTCATCTTTCTGACACACAAAGACTACACTTGGTTCAAAGGTTACAATTGTAGTCTTTGACTTATGTTTGGAATACTCCTAGAATAACTTTATTATATCATAAATTGAAAATGAAAGCAAATCGCAAAAACAAGCTAAAAATGTTGGTGCAGTTGAAACCTGAAATCTATCCACTGCTTATGTAGGACAGTGTTACATTCTTAATTCAAACTGCAGATGATTGAACTGTCTAGATGTGTTACTGTAGCATTTTCTGAACTGTGGTTCAACTGAATAATACAACTAAACTAAAACCTATATTCAGTTTCTGCCAGTGTGCTGACATACTGTGTGTGGAAGATAAAAAGAATGAGAATAAATGCAGTTGTGTGATTTCTTTTGCTCTTGCCAATGAAAGAGCTCTATGTGTATTGCTCATGGGAGAATTTTTATTGACTGTTGAATAAGCGTTCTGAAATACTGTATATGTTCCTGAGCTATAAAATATGCTGCTGTTTTTGCCCTGTGGTCCTCCAGCTCTAGGGTGACAAAGCCTTGGCTTATGCATTCCTATCAAATTAGATGAATAGGGAACAAAACTGGCAGTGATTAAATTATTGAATAACTTGAATAATACAGCAATGTTTTGCACACAGAAAGAGAAGAAAAAAGTGAATTGAAGAATATGAGTTTGCAACATAGTCTGTAATATTAACATGATGATGATTAAAAAACACAGAAGTGTTGGTCTTATTTTTTAATTATACTTTTATTACTTTTAGTATGTAGCTCCTCAATCATTTTATTCTTGTTTTGCTAAAATGTGAGCATACCTCATGTGGATAAGGAAGAAGGCTGAATGTGAGATCATTCTTAGCCTGCATGGATTCAGACTGTTTTCTTTCAAATGATAGATAGATCTTATAACCAGGAGATAAGCTTTTCTGAATTTTTAAATTATTATGTCCAAAAGAATGGAAAATACACACCAAAGTCATAGATCAAAGAAATAACCCTGCTGGGCTTAAGGAGGATAATATTAATGAGTAAGAGCTCTATAACTGTCTCTTAGGAAAATATAGCTTTAGTAAAGGATTTTCAGTACATCAGAAATGTGTGTTTGAAAGTTGAAACCAAGTGAGTTCAAACCAGAAGCAAAGAAGCCTTTTCCCTCTCTCCTTTTATCGGTTATCCTTTGGAACAATCTGCCACACAGTTTGTGGCCCCTCTTTCATTGAGAGTTTGAAATAAAGGGGTCTTTCCCCTTCCTCTGGCTTCTGTTGAAAGTTCAAATGGAAAGTTTTCCAGGAGGTCACATTAGATGACCTCTATAATCCCTTTATGGCTTTATAACCCATAAATACATGAGAGTGGGTCAGCCTGAGTAAGTGATGATTATGTATGACAGAAGGTGTTTGACTCACCCTTAAAGATTTGAAAATGGAAATGGAGGTTTAGTCCAAGACCAGAGCTTCATCTGCTGTTGCAATGTTAAGCCAAAACTCTCTGTTTGGCACATGTACTCTGTCTCCGTGCTTCTAGTCCAAAACTCCCCAGCATTGCATATCCTTCCACTAACATGCAAACCTGGCCATGCCCTTTTTGACTGTGATTCAAAATGGTGTGTACCTACAGACCTCTGTGCATCCAGCATGCCTGGACCTTTTCCCAGTAAAAAGAGGAGGCAGGAGAAGAGTTGCTTTTGTAGAACAGAAGGAAGGGTAGTGATTGAATTTGATTTGCTGTAATCGCATATAAAATGGATTTTGGACACCTCCATATCTGCACACATCCCTGAAGGAGAGCGGATCCTGATTCTCTGATACAAAAATGTCACTGATTCCTGTGCATACTTGTAGAAGTGTGAGAACAGACTTTCATGCTCTACTTTCCTAGTATATAATTCTAGCAGAAATATGAAAGCTGACCAATGTTGTTTGTAGTAACAATTTCAAGTTCTGTTTTGGAATACAAATGACAATAACAGATGGGACTTGATATGAAACAGTATTTTCACTGTATGCAGCACGTGTTCTTTACCCTGAAGAATCTAAACATGTAAAATAAATGAAAGAAGTCAGTGAAGAGAAGTCTCAAACCAGTACCTGATAATCAACTTTGATAATGTCTCATGTATGGGGTAAATGATTAACATAAAAGCAAAACCAAAAAACAAAAAAAAAAAGGAGAATTTGCAGCTTGGGTGTTGCATTTAAGATATGTGAAATGATACTGTGTTTTTTATGTATTTGATACAGATTCACAAATGTCTTTGAAATACCTTACGCTATTCTGCTTGTATCCACAAGTAAAAAAATCTCTGATTTTTAACTTTAGTGAAGACTGAAGAGATAGCATTAGTTCTACTTCCTTCCATCTACTTACCATTGAAATAATAACCAACATCCCCATGAAATTTCCTGTGACATTGTTTCTAAATATTGCAGAGCTCAGACCAATAATTAAATTATTTTCAAAGTTTGAATTCACTTTAAATTTACATGAAAATCATAACTGTTTGGAGCCTGTAGAGTTTTTCATAGTCTTCATGATCAGGTAATAGGCAAAGAATGTTAATAAAAATAATCTCTTTTTTTTTTTTTTTTTAATTCCTTGTATATACTATTGTCACTGCATCAAAAGAAGCAGTGTTACAGTGTCAGCGAGTTGTGTTGCCTTTCATTTGAGATAGTGATGAATCATAGAAGCATAGAAGGTCATCTAGTCCAACCCCCCCTGCAGTGAGCATCAACATTTTCAACCAGATCAGGTTGCTCAGAGCCTCATCCAGCCTGACCTTGAATGTTTCCAGGGATGGAGCTTCTACCACCTCTCTGGCCAACCTGTTTCAGTGTTTCACCACCCTCATTTGGAAAAAATTTCTTCCTTATATCTAGTCTGAATCTACCCTCTTTTAGTTTAAAACCCTTACCCCTTGTCCTATCACTACAGGCCCTGCTAAAAAGTCTGTCCCTATCTTTCTTATAGGCCCCCTTTAAGTACCTAAAGGCTACAATAGGGTCTCCCCAGAGCCTCATCTTCTTCAGGCTGAACCCCAGCTCTCTCAAAGTTTTTTCATAAGAGAGATATTCATCCATCTAATCATTTTTGTGGCCCTCCTCTGGACCTGCTTCAACAGGTCTATGTCTTTCTTGTTCTGAGGACTCCAGAGCCTAACGCAGTACTCTAGGTGGGGTCTCCCCAGAGCAGAGTAGAGGGGCAGAATCCCCTCCCTCGACCTGCTGGCCACTCTGCTTCTGATGCAGCTCCGGATATGTTTGGCATTCTGGTCTGCAAGCACTTATTGCTGGCTCATGTACATCTTTTCATCTACCAGTGCCCCCAAGTCTTTCTCTGCAGGGCTGCTCTCAATCCCTTGATCCCCCAGCCTGTATTGGTACTAGCGATTGCCCCAAGACAAGTGCAGGACTAGAAGGAGCTAATAGTAGAATGTATGCTTTTGGAAGGTGACAGTATTTTAGTAGGAAGATTGATTTTGGAGGGATAAGATTGTATGCAGTTAAAAATAAAGAGCAGATTTCCTGGGTGAGCTGAGGAAGTATTATAATAGGAAAGCTGTAAGCCAGTGTGGGCATTTCAAAGTCTTTAAGTAGCCTAATCACTTATCTGAGTTTCACACAGTTCTTAGGTAGCAATATCTGCAGTGATATGTAAATGAAGCCAAAACCAAAGCCAGAAGTTATACCTATGCACCAAGTAGATATTTTTGTGTACTTTCTGTGGGTTATGTTGCTGCATTTACCAGCTGAAATAAAGCAATACAGGTTTGGAAATGATATTTCTTTCCCTTCCAGTATTAGCTTTTCCCATTTAGTCATCAGTGATGTTATTCAGTCTGCTAAACTAATGAAAACTGAAATTATCAGGGAAATTTTTATGGACCAACATTTCCTATGCTACCAGTGCAGCTTGGTCTTGAATACTCATTCATTCCTTACACTACACAAAAAAGCATTTAATAAGCTTCTGTCTGAGTATCAGATGCATTATCTGCTGATGGCTTAATAACTTTCAAATATTTGTTACTTGTCTGATGAAATAGAAATCGTGCATCTGATGATACATTAAGTGATACAGCCACACTTTATAGAAAGGAGTAATTTAGTAGTATTCGCTGAGGTACTATAGGACATTCTCCAGAGACTTTGGAAACGCTGCATTTTCTACATACTGTGGATACTCAAAGGAAATGAACACAATCAATGACACAATCAGCAGTGGAATGCTGGCAAATGTATTTTACATTATTAAAACCTGTCAGCAGTTTTTCTAACATGAAAGGCAGTTTGAATACCCTTGTATATTAGGAGAAAATAAGCATTTAGACTTTTAGCAAAACCAGGAATAAATCAAGTGCCCTGGATTCTGTTTTTCAATCTGCTGTTTGTTTTGTTTAACAAATTATCTAAACTTTGTGTAATAATTAGTTCTTAATAATTTATTGATGTCCTTAGTAGTCTGTTGAAAACCCCCACATTTTCCTGTCACATTTTCAATGTACCGTCTCCCTGTGTCCATCTACCCATACACTATCTTCCTATTAATACCATTTCTCAGATTTCAAACACAGTCACATTATGGCAGTTTAACATTACAATGCTGATGGACCAGTGTATATCTATCATCTGTGATAGTTAGGAGACTGTGCAGCTTAACAGAAGCATAATACAAGAGTGTTATTTCTCTGCATTGGGAAAAGTGAAGACTGTTTGTATCATCCCTTACTGACAGCTTCTGAAATTCAGCAAACTATTTCTTAGGATTGCATAACTGAACCATAGGTGTGAGCTCTGATTCATGGTCAATATAACTCCCATTTATGCATGGACTCAACCTGTGTTATTAAAATTTCTAAATTTTGCAATAACATAAATAATGGTATCAACAATAAGATGTTTTTGTCTTTCTGTAAATTTCTGCTTGTATAAATCAAGTTGTGACATTTATGCCAGAGGTCAATGAAGTAATAGCACGTGGCAATCTTTGCCTTACTGCAAACTGATAATCTGTCATGTTTTAATTTCTCTTATAGCTAGCTGATATGTAATGTTAAAGCCTTGAGGGTTATATTACTTGGTAAAATTTGATTGAATTAACAGAATTCAACTTTCAGAAAAAATAATAATTAAAAATTTTAAAATATTAACCCTACTGGTAGCCCACCAAGAGGCCATTTGCTTCCCACAGTCTCCTCTGCCCCTACATGGGTCCTTCCCACAGGCTGCCATTCTTCAAGAACTGCTTTAAGTGCATTTTTCCTCAGAGTGCAGTCCTTCAGGAACAGACTACTCCAGCATGGGTCTGCCATGAGCCTCAGGCCCTGCCAAAAGCCTGCTTTGGAGTGGGCTTTCCATGGCCTGTAGCTTTCTTCTGTGGGCTGCAGTGTGAATATCCACTCCACCATGGACCTCTGTGGGCTTCAGGGAGACAACCTGCTTCACCATCTTCTTCTCCACAGGCTGCAGGGGAATCTCTGCTTGGGCACCTGGAGCACTTCCCCCCCGCCCCCCTCCTCATTCTCTCCCCTTGCTGCCTGCAGGGCTGTCTCACACTTTTTTCCTCACTCCTCTTTTTCCTCTCCTTCCTCACCCAGAAACTGATTATCTTCCTCCAGGCCTCCCTCTCCCCTCCCAATTTGTTTACATACCTGAGAATCCTCGAGCTATGATTAATTTTTTCAGCTGTGATTAGTTTATCCACATGGTATCTTCAGTTTATGTATTGTTACAGATCTGCTTCTTCAGCAATGTAGTATGCATAACTTCTGATAATTAAATTTAATTATATATAGTCCTTGAGTTTCCTAACTTGTGCAGTTGAGTAGGAAATACTATAAGCTGACTGAAAACAAGCTGAGGATTGGTTCTAGGGTTTTGTTTCTCAGTGATACTTTCCCTAGCAGAATGATACATGGGTTTCTTATGCTGCCATGTTGTATTCTCTGTTTTCCAACTTGTTTGAAACTCTAGTAGCAGCACATTTTTCCATGATAGTTTCCATCCAATTTGACTGATATGTTCAGCATAATCCTTTATTTATATCCATACATTTAAATAAATTTAGGTACATTAATAAAAAAAACTCTATTGGATGATACCAATTAAATAAAATAACTTTAAAATAAGTATTACTGTGTCCTGTCAGATATGTCCAGGTTAGTTAATTTTCTCCATTTTGCTTACTACTGCAATAATTTCCTTTTGTTTCTTCAGTTGCAAAGAGCCCTATAAAATGACCAGGGTTTGTGAGCAAAGACTTTTTGATCTGGATCTGGATCTCCTCCTGCAGACAGTTCCACTGCTTCTCATCTCTGTCTTTCTGTGCCTTTCCTTCCCCTAAGGAAGCCTTGCTGCTTGTGTATCTCCCTGCAGGTCTCCACCTCATCCCTATTTCCAGACAGACTTCCTATCTGCTGTCTAGCCATAGTTGTTTTAATAAAATATGCATCAACTTTACGGGAAACTGAAAAGGATATCTTCACCACATCAGTTATTCCTGCAGCTAAAGCTAAGCTGTGTCATGTTTTGAACCTGAATTCTATGAAAGTGAAGTGAATGTATATACAAACGCATTAAACTCAGTTTGAGATTCTTGGAGTAGTCGTAATTTTAAAGGTTGTTTTGTATTCTTATAGCAGAGTTTTGTGAACAAGAGACACATACAACTCATATTTATCCAAGAATTTGTTATTAGTCCAAGTAATGTTTCATCAGTTTAAATGAAATAAACAATTTTTCTTAGCCCAGTTACAATTATATGAACACTGTAATCCAAGTTATCTAAGTAATACAGGGAAAAAGAAATAAGATTACAGTTAGAATTGTTATACAAGAGCTTCCTGGTTTTCTTTTTGTTGTTATAGTCACCCTTCCAGCATTTCCCTGAGACCTGAGGTTAACAGTGCATATTTTCCTTAAAAAAAAAAAAAAAAAAAAAAAAAGAGAGAGAGAAGGGTTGACAATTCATCAGCAGCCTAAATTCTTCTCCAGGGGAAAATACAAATGACTAACCTCCCACCCCAAGCCCTTAAAAAGAAACCTAACCAAAACATGCTTCCTTCCCTGCCTTGGGTAAACTTGAAGTTATTTTTGTTGATTTTGTACTGCAGTCGGCTTCTATGCTTTTTCTTCATGGGTTTTCAGCTACAGATTGTTTTAGGTTTTGGTTTTGCTTGTTTGTTTTGGGTTTTTTTTACTGTCTTCACCATGCTCTATATATTTAATAGTGATTATTCTTGTTCATATGCATAGAGAGTGAGTCATCACTGAAGAATAAATTCTAGCAAATCACGGTTAGTGTTTTAAGTCTGAGCAGTCCCAGATTACATATTGATAGATGTTTGGAGCTGTATGCTTATGCTAGAGTCTTCCCTTACTCATCCTTTGCAGGAAG
Organism: Antrostomus carolinensis; assembly: GCF_000700745.2. Classification (NCBI taxonomy): domain Eukaryota; kingdom Metazoa; phylum Chordata; class Aves; order Caprimulgiformes; family Caprimulgidae; genus Antrostomus; species Antrostomus carolinensis. The sequence goes on along the minus strand of NW_010319599.1, from coordinate 13,812 downwards.
ACCTCGTGACTCCAGTTTGCACTGAAGTTACAAAGGCTTTGCAAGCATTTTAAAGATTTATAAAGCTGGGGTATAATCACCTGTGTCTCATTCTCATTTATCCAAAGTATCATGTTACAATAAGATTTGATTGTCTAAAGTAAGATGTAATTTTATAGTAAAATCATTATTTTTAGTGACTGTGTTATGTGAGGTCTGTAGTGAATAAGAAAGTTGTACTCAATGGCCTTATTCCTGAGAATTGTGCTGGTCTAAATCCATTTGAGTCACCTATGTTAATAGCATCAAAGCAGTGTTGGAGTAAGCAAAATTCTTATGAATAAAACCATTAAATGCAGTATTTATGAGTTAATCAGAATTTCTAATTGCAAAATACATATGTAATTATTACAGTTGTATTTCTGTTATAATTATATACTTATATATACTTAAATACTTATACACTAATTTGTGATTACTGTTGTTATTTTTTATGTCCAACACTAATGCTTGTTTTCCTCTACAAGCTTTTTTTCAGATTATTCTAATATTTTTGCCATTGATAATCATCAACCATTTATTTCTTGTTATTTGCATCTTTAGCGGAAGTAATCTTGAATGGCCAATCATCATATTTTCTCTATTATTTTTCTTTCATACTCTTTAAAATAAAGGAAAGAAGTTAAGTTTTCTATTTCATATCTTAGTAAGTGGCTTTTGGTGTATTGGATATCCTGTTTCATTGCATTAGATGACAACTTAATTTGAAAGAAATGCCAGCATGAATCAATCAAATATCAGTTCATAATTTTTAAAAGTTATATGAAGCTTTCAAGAAGCTTCATTATTCTCATTTTCCCTGAGATTATACATGCTGTTAACAACCTACATAGAACTCACTACTCTTTCCAGTCTGAATTCCTTAAAAGTAACTGCAGTGTCTGCAGATAAGCAGAAAATCAAAACAACAGGTTTTTTTTCTTCAAGATTACGTTTTTTTGTGACTTACCTGGTGTTACACTGTAGATCTACAAACAAGAGGTTTTTCAATGATTTCTTCATTGTGGAAAAAACATATTCCTAACAAATTCAGGAGTTTGCAACATGCTGACATATATGTTTAACAAGCTGCAGTTCTAAAGGAATCATGTGGTCTCCCATAAAAATCAATGAAGTCCAAGGCACTGCTGTAGCATTATTCTGATTCACTGGACATTCAGGCATATGCACGTAGCAATACTCTGGAATTTTCTGCTGTCTCCAACAGGTGCATGGATAGAATACATTAACCAGAAGAGAATGGGAAATATTGTGAATTTACCAACCATAATCCAGAAGGGAGCTTCCATCAGCTTCTACACGATGATGGCTGTTGTGACTAACAGCCTTTCTCATCATCAAAGGTAGATTTTCAGACTAGGAATTGCTGGTCACTTACATTTAATAGACTTCTGGAATTTTATCATCATTTAGTATCAGCATGTCAGGTTGCAGAATTTCTTATCTTTCATGATGCTTCAAGGAACAGTTTCATGAGCAATTACGATCTGCTTAAATCTCACATATAAGAAACGTCAGCTCAAAGTATATGAAGTTTTCCTTTCATATGGATATCAACACAACCCAAAATTAGAATTGTTATTCATGAATAAAAAATTGTTATTCATGAAATTCCAAAGATTATTCTGTTAATCAGTTTTTGTTTTCTCCTTGAAAATTCAGTGATGCATACTTGGAACATGACCAAGACAACATAATGAGTTGGCAACTTTTGACACTTTGATCTGAAGAAGGAAGAGCTAGGCATAAAATTAAAAGTGTTTGGGGTTTTTTAGTTGTTTTTTTTTTTTTTTTTTCCATCCTCCCTCCCTCACCCCACCAGTGTGAGGATCTTCTACCATGAGAATCTTCATCTTCTGTAGCAGCTGTTTTGGGGGAACTTGAAAAAGTCCCGCAGTTTTTACTCAAGTTATATGTTCTCATAATGACTGTTCTTGAGTATGTTGCACTGTCTTTTACAAAAGAAACACCACTTTCAATTCTAAGCCACTGTTTCTTCATCTTTTCTCTTGTTAACACATGTAATGCACATCCAAAATAGCAATGAAGTACACAAAGTGTCAGAAGACATATTTGGTAAATATGTGACAGGTACAACTGACCTGACAGTAATGGCACTTTGATCACAATTAAGATTTGAACATTAGATGAAAAACAAATAAAGATTTTTCAACTTGTCTAGATTTTAAATGTAGGGATTTTTTCTTGCAGTCTTTCACTTGGACTTCAAGAGATGAAGGAGTACTCTGTCAGCCAAATGCTAAACTGTGTAGGAGGGAAGATAAACAACACAAAGTCACAGCTGCACTAACCATCCAAGTAATATTACCAAAATCCACCTACAAACGAGTCACCAATTTGTGCATCTGATCTCACCTTCCACTCCTGCTTTCAGCCAACTCTAAATACACTTTTTGGCAGCCATACAACTTCATCCCCTTAGGTGATACAGTTCCTCAGTGGGAGCTGGAGAAATGATTGATAAATCAAACTCAACTACTAATCACACCGTCCACCTCTCCCCAAGTAGAGCTTTCTACAACTGAAAAACAGTGACAATTTCTAAGCGTCATAACCAGCTAATTCTCCCCTTCTGAGAAATTACACTTTTTTTACTACAACAGCAATGGAATTGTGCAGATTGAACACTCCATAGTACCTGAATAAGTTATTCTGTCTCAGAAGCTATTCTTCTCTCTTTGTGGATGTCCTCTGCATGTAAAACCCTTAAAATACACGGTTATCATCATGCTGGTACTGCCTTGGGAGCTCTGTAACATGGTTTTGGAGCTGTGAATCAACAAGTCAGGTCAACATCAGCCAGTCAGGATTTTGGGAATATTCACATGTGGAACTACAGATCATGTGAGAATTTTGGGAAGCAAGAGCATGACAGAAAAATTCAGGTAGTAGAATAGCATATATAGCATGACAAGAATTTTAGCAAAATAAAAAATGTATATTTACTTTTACATGTCTTTTATGTGTAGAATTAATCTCAAGTTATGAGATACCTCCTATTTTATGATTACTGTAGGATTCATTTGGGTTAAGATACATTCTGAGTAAGAATAATGCAAGTGCAGAAAGCTCTCATGCTTTGTTTTGCTTTTTGCTTTTTTTTTTTTTTTTGAAGGTGTTTTTCTGTGAAATGTTAAATTCTTACTTTAGGGAATGTGTCTTTTATGTGGATGAAGTCACAGTCAGCTGTACCTGAGTGAAACACTATCAAAGTCTCTGCTGAAGATTTATTACTTGTGTTTTACCTTTATGCTGGTGATGAGGTTGTGGGGGATGGGGGGGGAACCACCAAAGCCCCCAAAAAACCACTTTTATATACGAATTCTGTTAAATTCTTCATTTAACATTAATGATAGAAAATATTTTGATTTCTTAAGATTTTATTATGATTTCCAAAGTACTGGTAAAGTGTAACTTCTGAAGACTTTGTCTGTCTTTATCATTTTCAGGATACACAATGGTCTGCTTATTGAAATTCTTCTGATATCTCAGATTGTAAGCACCTCTGAACATACTCACTGATCTTTCTAAAGAAATATGTATGTCTGTATGCAACTGCATTGACCACATATGTTTTTCAGACCTCACCGATTATTCATGGTCCATGGTGATAGCTAATACAGAGTATTTCAGTGAATGAGCAGAAGTCATGAGTATTTAACCACAGACACTGTTTGGGTTGTCTATATTTTTGTTTTGTCTATTTTTTGTACTCTTTATTAGTACTAAGAAATAAAAACACAAGTACTTATTCTATCTAGCAGAAAACACTATAGTATGTATTTTTCATCTCTCCTACTATAACATTTGAAGGGAAAAAAAAAAAAAGACTATTCCAATTTAGTAGGTGTCCATTATTATTTCAGGCAGACTTAAGAGTTACTGACATTATTAAAGTAGAGAGATTATATCTGTACTTTGATTTTTCACCAATGGCAGCTCCGATGCTTTTTTCCTGGTAGGGGTTTCTACTGAGGACTACTGTGCAGGTGTAGTGTACTTCATATTCCCACATGTGCTCTCCCTTTCTGTTTTATTGTGCTATGGTGCCAGGCATGGTGCTAATGTGTGCTCTCCATACTTAGTGCAGGAGGGAGATAAGCCTTCAGAAAAATTTTGCCAATGGTTATAAATTTCTGGTGGATGTAGACCCCAAGGTTAGTGCTGTACCTGTTTGACGTTGTGTATTTGCTGTTCAAAATTAAGTAAGAAGACTGATGTTATGACTGATGTATTTATGCAGACTTCTGCTTTGTTGGTATATTCTAGTTTTGATAATGCCCTTTGCAAGAACAGGAAAATATAACTAGCATGGTTTAAATTTTTGCTTGAGGCTAACACTGCATATTGAATTTTTGTCCCAGCTTCTTAGTTGTTCTTTGCCATAGTCAACTTCTGTGTCTCTGCTATGTTCCTAATGTTCGTTCCTAGCTGTGCTTCAGCATAACTGCATTGTTACTGTACTTTTTTTGTCATCACAATATGTCCTTATTTATGCATGTCTCTATTAAATGACTAAAATTATAGAACAACATAATACAGCCACACTAGTATTTTTTAAGTCCTTATGAAAAGTCATCATACTATCTGGCATTTTTCATTTGCATGTATTAATCTCCAGCACATTCTGGCATCCTCTGTTGACATAGGCAACTGCTTAAAAACATATTATTTATTTATTTATTTATTTGTCTATTTATTTATTGAATTTTATTGGTCTTTATTTGCACTCTTGTTTTCTTTCACGTATATCTGTGTTCAGGAACATCAGCCAAATAGTATGTTTTTTATCAGGTATTGCAGTATGTGTGCAGAAGAATTAATGGAACTGTACACTAATCCATCTGCAGAATAGGACCAGGGAAAAGGACTTAAACTCTTCAGGAAGAAGCCACAGTATAGTACTCATTCTAAGCAATCCAGCAGAAGGGATCTTACTATATATTTTACATGATTTTATAAGCAATTTCGGAGAGATCATTGTAATAATTTTCAGACAATTTTGAAAAAGTAGAAATTAACATTAGTAAATGTGTATTTTTATGATAAATTGGGACAAATTTTCTTGCCTACGATTGTTACATTTTATTTGGTTTTGCGGACTTTGCTTAACCTAGTAGATCCCTTTCAAAACACTTCTTACCATTTATTTGATTATAAAAATAGATGATGTGGTTATGCAAAAATCTCCTATCATTGAGAGTATTTATTGGGTTGTTTTTTGCCTTTACTCTAAATCTAAGGTATATTATGTTATCCATATTTGAATAGAATATTTTTTTTCTCATACATGAGAACATAGGAAAGTTATTTTGGGTAGAGACTAAAGTTTTTTGAGAAGTATTAGAAAATAATTAGATAAACTAAAAACAAGACTGATAAATTACTGTAAAAGCTATTTAGTTTTACAGGTCTTTGTGCTTATTTTGATTACCTTTTTTTTAAGCATTAATTAGCACTCATATCTGTGCTTTGGAATGTATGGAATTAATTATAGTGAAAAATATAGTGAATTATAAAGTGAATTGTGGTATTTGGGATGAGTATTGAACTGATAAAGTTTTCCTTTGTTATCAAATCCAAAATAGCACTGCAAATTTTATAGTTCTGTAAAAATACTTCTAGTGACTTTAATGAGTATTACAAATAATTTAACTCTTCACAGGAATCCCGTTGACCATACTGCACAGAAGCAATAACTAGTACATATTTGTTTTTCAGAGAGTGAAGCATTACTATTTGAATTTTTTTTTTTTTTCCTCTTTTTCATATATGCTTCTAATAACTTATTACTGGAAACAGAAAATTGAGCTAGCTGAATAATCTCCCAGTGAATGTGTCGTTACAGCTATAGGTCAATGTAATTTCACAGAAAGACAGTTTGCATTGTGCAAGGAGAAGGTACTAGGAAAGAATTTGTCTCCTTATTGTGGGTTTGTAATATTTAATAAGGAAGGGGAAAGATAATATTTTTCTCAAAATACCTGTTCTCTAGAATCATAGAATCATAGAATGGTTTGGGTTGAAAGGGACCTTAAAGATCATTTAGTTTCAACCCCCCTACCACGAGCAGGGACACCTTCCACTACACCAAGTTGCTCTAGTCTACTACGACTTTGTATTGTATAGAGCTACCTTAGTGCTTCAGGAGAGCAGCTTTTAATGAATCACAGTATTTGGTACTGTATCTGTGATTCATAGTCACAGGTTGTTTCAGCATATGTCTTCTCACATTTCTAAATGTGACTTCTTAGGTAAATACTTGTAATCAAGATAAAATCAGAAATAAAGTTGCTGAAGTATATAGACATTTTAGGTAGGAATAATGTAGATTTGCCATTGTATTACATACTTGATGTTTTAAAAAAGAAGCAAATAATCCATAGGTAAATAATACGGTAATTAACTATGTAATATAAAGTACTTGTTTTATAAAACAAAGTCTTTTGTATATGAGAAATTAGAAAACTATTTAAAGTTTTATTGTAAAGAATTTTAATTTTAATTATCCCAAGAATTCCCTCCAAAAGGCATAACATTCAGTGCTGTAGCATGTTTGCTAGTAACTTCATAACTTTTCTCTTTCCTTTTTTAAAGGTATAATGAAAATTGAATTTTCAGCATTAGAAATTACATAAAAGATAACTAAGTGGTCTTAGTTACTAATTTTTACCAATCCAGAGGATTTTAGGTTTGTTATTGCATTAGAATTCCGTAACTTTAATTTGTATACTTATGCTGTGAGGTTTTCACAGGAAACAAAATTCAGTGTTCTTTGATTCTGACATGGAATCAGAATACTTCTCTTTCCATAGAAATTATGATATACAGAATGCTTTATATGACTGCTTTATGTCAAATATTTTAAGAGCTAAATTGTGTGCATTTTTCCTGTATTCAGTGAAAAAACAATTGTACAGCATTAAAAGTTCAGTCACTTAAATATCAGCTGCCACTTGGTGAGTAATTACTGTAGAAAGCAGTAAACTTGAGTGTATGTATTTATAGGATTGGCCATTAAAGTGTGTTTCAAGTTTAAAAGTGATACAGTGAAATAGTTACTGATTTTCCTTTCCTTTTCCACCTTCCTCAATAATAAAGGTAAGTGAATATCAGTATTTCTTATCAACCTTTTTTTTCCTGAAACAAAAAAAGTGAAACAAAGTAGTAAAGCAAGTTTCCCAAAGATACAAAGCAAGTAAAGAGCAGAACTAGATTAAAAATAAATTATTTTTCCTCAAGTGTACTACTCCATGAAGGTTGAAGTGTCAGAGGATTCTTTTTAATTGTTTCGTTTAGCTTTCCCTAATGTTTTTATACTCTTGAAATTCAAATAGTTTTTGGGGATGTGGAAGTGTTATGGATAAAGATTTTTATGAAGTTACTAAACATAAAATTTATCTACTAGAAAATCAGAAGCATTCATTTTTCTCCCTTGACTTTTTCCATGCAATGATACAGGAATTAAATCCAAAAATTCTGGTTGCGTTTATGGATCATGTTTTTTAATAATTGTGAGCTTCTGACAAGAAAATGGGAAAAAATGAAAATAAATATATGACTGAATTTGTGTTTTGATCATTGTTTGAGGGGATATTTCTCTTCAGTTTCATAGTTACATATTTAAGGAGAAGATAATGCTAACTGTAATCTAAGATACTATGATTTTACATATATGCATTTTCATTAACTGCAGCATCATAATAAAATGAGTGAGATCATAAACAGGTTTTGAGTATGCAGTTCACTATTTGAGTCATAAGTGGGTACATTTTGTGGTTTACCTTGACAGTGTTCCTTTAAGCATGTACTTATTCCCTTTATTCTAGTGCTTAGAAACAGAACATCTTTTTCATATTTTTCTATTTATTTGAAAAATTTAGAAGTTGCTTAGCTGTCAGAGATGCTTTCAGTCATACTTATCAATGGTGTTTAATATATAAAACATACATAAATATACATATATATATAAACCCTTTCTTTTTCCTGAATCAATGTAAACAGAGCCCAGATGGCCGTATAGAAGTCAAAGGGCAGCATGGAAAATCGTCACTGCATATTAAAGATGTGAAGTTGTCAGATTCAGGGAGATATGACTGTGAAGCTGCAAGTAGAATTGGTGGGCACCAAAAGAGCATGTACCTTGATATTGAATGTAAGTTCTAATATTTTGTTTTCTCTTTTCAATTTGTTTTAAAATAAAAAAAAGTACATTCTTAATGGAAGATCAATTTTTCTTGGTAATTCATGTTTAAACTTGCATCATTTAAGAAAGCATGTCCTTCTGTATTTAGTGATAAGGAATTTTGTGGAGGAATCCTACCTTTCTGAAGTTTTCAAGACCCTTTTCAGTGATTTAAGGAGCACAAGGTTTCATTTGAAATCATATTCCAGTGGTATTACCCACTAACTTAAGGCTAAGCTTAATAATTTCAAATCTTTGGGCGAGTGGAGGCTGCTGTGTGTGAAGAATATTCAGTGGGATAAGGTAAAGAGTGATTTGAGCAACAGCTCAATCTTGAGTTTAACCTCCTAAGATTCAATGGTCTTCTTTTTTTTTTTTCCTTTTCTCTGATTACAAATCTCCAACAAGTCTCTAGCCATTGTTATTACCCCTCCTAGAGTTCACAAGTTTGTGGCAATCTCTTTTAGAGATTGTCTTTTTTCAAAGTTCTTGAATTTTACCCAGGAGAAAAGGAGATTATTTTTGCTTAGAAAAGAGTCTAATGCTTTAGAAGCCAATCACAGGATATAAATTTGAAATATACAAAAATTCATTAGAAAATTATTCTTCAAACTGTTCTTCAAATTCATGAAGTTCTTAAAAAATGAAAAAAGCAAAAAAAAAATCCTTATTTTATATTTCAGCATTGTAATATCTTGCTAGAGATTTGCTAGATACATTTGTTATACGTTTGCAATATAGCTTCAGTGAGCCTGTTTCAGATTGAGACCCTGAACAGAAAAAGTCTTTCCAGTTAGAAGATAGAAGTTGACATAGAATCAGTGGCACAGAAAGATAAGTAATAGTTGCAGATCTCTGAGTGATTTCCTGACGGCTTCTGAAAGCGACTTCATTGTACAGTTGTGTGGTCCATCTTTTTGGCAGGCAAGCAATGCATTATGACATAGGAAATAAATCTGAAGAAAATGAGAAATGGTCAAAGTTATAATTGTATGTTTGGAATTGAGAGATTTGCCAACCCGGAAGACCTGAGAAATAAAAACAGTTTTCATTAATAACTTTAACATAGCTACTCTTCAATAAATAGACATATGAAAGGATTTGAAACTGCAAAATATTATTACTATTTTGGGAACATATTAATTTATTATATGTGTTTCTTTAATGAGTGCACTGGTGCAGTGATAATTATTCATTTTATATGTATATAAAGGAAAAAAATATTTAGCTACATAAAAATGCAAGTTCGGTGAATTTCCTGTAAAATTTCTGTGAAATCTTGTCCTAATCAACACATAGTGATATGAAACATATTGTTTTATTAAGGTTACGTAGCCATTATGCTTTAAAATTAAATACAAATAACTTTTGTATTCAGAACAGAGAAGAGAGATATGATGCACCACATTTTATAAAACATGAGCAACTGAAATTTAAGAATTTATCAGCAGCACAGCATTCATACTAAAGGGCATAACAAAATTTCTGGATTGATACAATACCTTATGATAGGCTAAGACACCTTTCAGGGCAAAAGTTTTAGAACAGATGCTAAGTATTTAAAAGTAATATATTCTCATTATGGTATGGCAGACTTAATTTTGAATATGTGTGGGAACAATCAAATACAGTGTATGAGAAAATGGAACAGCATATTATTTTAAGTCTGAATTTATGCCTTGGTAGGCACACTTTTTGATACAACATAAAACTTTCTACAGTTCAGAAATCTTGTGAGAAAACACAATTTTTAAAATAACATAGAAATATTATTCTAACATCAGAGATATCAGACATTTTAATTATTATTTTTAATGTATAACACAAGATTTTTATTTGATCTAGCATAAAATTATGACATTTCTAAAACTGGAGTTTTCAGTTTTAAACATTTTAACTGATAATTAGGTTTAAACCAAATATATTTTTTTCCACTACAGATGTTCTTTGAATAGCAAAAGTACAACTTTCCCCATATCTTTAATGCGTCATGTATTTTTATAAAGCAAAGCAAATATTTTGGGAGTGATACAATATAGGTTTGTTTCCATTCATATTCTGATTAACAAGTCAGAGAATTTTTTTGCTGCCTTGGAAATAACTTTGCACTGTTATATGAACTACAAGTATAGCTTATTTGTCTTAATAATTCTACTATAAACCTCAATAACTATTTTAAAATTAAAATACAAATAAATAAGCAAGACTTAATTGTTTATATTGTTCCATAGATCCTAGATACAACTAATTAATGCACCTTTGCCATTCTGTATGTTAATAATGAAACTACAGCAATTTTCTCCATGTGTTTTAATACATTTGACAGTTTGTGTAGTCAGGAGAGGAGCATGCTTCCATCACATCCTTAAATGTCAGTGCAGTTAAACAGACCTAATGGAGACACAGAGAGTTCTGGTGTCACTATCTCATCCTTTTACTGACACCTATCAGAGACTTAAACTGGCAGTATGATTGCACAGAGTTTCTGTACTTTATCCTTGTTCTCTGTTGAGGTTGCTCTTGATGAGCAGTTCTTCAGGACAGGAAGAGATTATCAGATTTGATATCAATTTAGCACGATTAACCCTGCCATTTATCTGAAGTAAATTCTAAGCAGACATGAATTGTAGGAAACCCAGAGACATTTAAAAGGATTCCTTCCTACAAAGTCATCTTTGTGTTTAGTTATGTTTAGTTTCCCTTATACTAAGTATGAAAAAATAAAACAAAATTACATAAAAAGGAAAGATACCATTATAAATGTTATATACTAATGGATGTCATTAACTGCAAAATTTATCATAGAATCATACAATGGTTTGGGTTGGAAGGGACCTTAAAGATCATCTAGTTCTAACCCCCCTGCCATCAGCAGGGGCACCTTCCACTAGACCAGGTTGCTCAAAGCCTCATCCAGCCTGGCCTTAAACACTTCCAGGGAGGGGGCATCCACAACTTCCTTGGGCAACCTGTTCCAGTGTCTGACCACCCTCACAGTGAAGAACTTCTTCCTAATATCTAATCTAAACCTCCCCTCTTTTAGCTTAAAGCCATTTCCCCTTGTTTTGTCATTAACTGCCCTATGAAAAGTCCTTCCCCAGCTTTCTTGTAGGCCCCCTTCAGGTATTGGAATGTGTAGTGTGTATTGGATAATAATAATAATAGAAGTAACTGATCAAAAAGTTCCAGTGTGTTGGCATATATGGTATATACTAGGCATTGGGTATTAAGATGTATCTATAGTGATCTTCTATATATTTATCATAGACAGAGAAATAGCTATTTATTTCTTTAATAAAAACCATGATAGAAATACATACAAAATAGAAAAAGCAGGAGATACTCTAAGGTGAGCTTTTCAGAAGGACCTGAGGAAGTTAAATGTGCAAATCTTAGTGAATTACAACTTGATTTGTACATATTGTACTTTCAGTGCCTTTCAAAGTTGCAATTTTCCTTTGCAGATGTTTACATTTCTATATGGTATTTTTTGTCTTTTTAGCTGAGACGTAGTTATTCTGAAAAATATATGCTAGAGTTATAAAGGAATCTAAAAATTATAATAGAGACCTGACAAAAAGAAGAAAAATTCTGATGAAAGAATACATTATTTCTTGAGTTCCACAAATTATTCACTGCAACTGGCCTCCTCTGGTATTGTTCTAACGGGTCCATGTCTTTCTTGTGTTGGGGGCTCCAGAACTGGACAGAGTACTTCAGGTAGGGCCTCAAAAGACCAGAGCAGAGGGGGACAATCACTTCCCTCCACCTGCTTGCTGTGATTCTTTTGATGCAGCCCAGGACACAGTTGGCCTTCTGGGCTGCAAGTGCATATTGCCAGCTGATGTTGAGCTTCTTGTCCACCACCACCCCAAGTCCTTCTCTTCAAAGCTGGTCTCAGTCGCCCAGCCTGTATTTATGTTTGGGATTGCCCCGACCCAGGTGCAGGACCTTGCATTTGGCCTTGTTGAACTTCATGAACTTAGCATCGGCCCACCTCTCAAGCCTGTCAAGGTCCCTCCGGATGGCATCCCATCGCTCCAGCATGTCAACCACACCACACAGCTTGGTGTCATCAGCAAACTTGCTGAGGGTGCACTCAATCCCACAGTCCATGTCTCCGACAAAAATGTTGAACAGTACTGGCCCCAATACCGACACTTCGGGGGACACTACTAGTCACCGGTCTCCATTCAAACATTGAGCTGTTAACCACAATTGTTTGAGTGTGACCATCCAATCAGTTCCTTATCCACCGAGTGGTCCATCCATCTTGTCCATGCCTCTCCAGCTTAGAGACAAGGATGTCATGTGGGACAGTGTCAAACGCCTTGCACAAGTCCAGGTAGATGACATCAGTTGCCTTAGCCTTATTGACCAATGTTGTAACCCCATCATAAAAGGCTACCAGATTGGTCAGGCATGATTTGCCCTTGGTGAAGCCATGCTGGTTGTCACCAATCACCT
>NW_010319599.1:0-584 GCF_000700745.2 Antrostomus carolinensis | reverse complement strand
CAAATTTAATTCTGTCAGGGCCTTGGCTTTCCTAACCTGATCCCTGGCTTCTCGGGTAATTTCTCTGTATTCCTCCTCCCAGGTTACTCATCCTTCCTTCCACCCTCTGTAGGCTTCTTTTTTGATCCTAAGTTTGTTCAGAAGCTTCCTGTCCATCCATGCAGGCCTCCTGCTGTTTTTGCCTGCCTTCCTCTTTGTTGGGATGCATCGCTCCTGAGCCTGGAGGAGGAGATCTTTGAGTATAAGCCAGCTGTCCTGAGCCCCTCTTCCCTCCAGGAATTTATCCCATGGTACCTGACCATGCAAGTCCCTGAAGAGGTCAAAGTCTGCTCTCCCGAAATCCAGGGTGGTGAGCTTACAGTGCACCTTCCTCACTGCCCTAAAGATCTTGAATTCCACCATTTCATGGTCACTGCAGCCAAGGCTGCCTGTGAGCTTCACATTCCCCACCAGCCCCTCTTTGCTGGTGAGAACAAGGTCCAGCATGGCACCCCTCCTTGTCGCTTCCTCGAACACTTGGAGGAAAAAGTTCTCATCCACGCATGCCAGGAACCATCTGGATTGTTTGTGGCCTGCTGTGTTGT
>NW_010319598.1:9867-11020 GCF_000700745.2 Antrostomus carolinensis | reverse complement strand
GGCCATCTCAGAGTCTGATGACATGGCTGCAGTTTATTGAGTGCAGCACGGCACAGGGCTGTAGTGGAGAGACATACTACAGTGCTGAGTGAGGGAGCAAATGTCTTTGTACCACACATCTGACTCTATAGTGTTCTGCTTTACCTACTCTTACCTTATCCCTCTCTGTCTTATCTGCATTTCATCCTGGATATCCTTTAATTTATTTAGATCCTAAGGAAGATAGGTGTCTTTGATTTAGATTATTTTAACCTTCTCTCCCTTATTTTAACATTCTCTCCCTTATACCAGTTTACATGTTCAGTTCTTTAGATCTAGTAGTGTTTCAGTAGGCTATACAAAAAAATTGGATTGATTGGCACAATATAAATATTTTCCATATGAAGCAGCAGAGATAGCAAGGGAAGTCATCTTATTGAAATTATGAAATCCCACTTATATCCTTTCTCTCTTGCATGTAATTTGTATTGACTGTAGAAATGCAGCAACAAAAGAAAAAAGTTGTGGAGGAAGCAGAAGCACAGGTGTGAATTTTCTATGCAAAGACCGAGTGTCCTCAGTTAGACATCAGAGGTTTATCTTATCTTCTCCAGTAATTCTGCCTTTCCCAGTTCAAGCTGATCATTTAAGACTAACTTGTACCAAAAGAGGAAAGCTTCTCAATAAAAAACAGTCAGAGGGATTTGACTAAATCTTGACTATATATTTGCTGTTCCTTCACCTTCCCTTTCCTGGATTTCTGATTACAGGCGATCTCCTGTTAACATTTCTGTGTGGTAAGAGGTCAACTATTTCCCTGTATGTACCAAACAAATATGTCCAACTCAATTATGAAAGGAAATTTGCTGGTTTAGACAGCACAGCTCAGGTAGAATTGCACTGCATTCATATGCATAGATGTGAAGGGATATGGGAAGTGCCTATAGAGCTGCATAAAAGAACCATCTTGGAGAGTCTATTCCTATGGAGTAGGTAAAGCAGAGTCTTACCTCTTGTGATGCCAACTGGCTATCAGGCTGGAAGCTGGTCAAGACTGAAAAACAAAAATAACAACTTCCTTCTTATTTTTGCACAGAATCTCAAGGATAAGTCATAGGGCAAAAATATGCTGTTAACTTGAAAGCAGAAAGAAAAACTCTTGATACACACAGTC
>NW_010319598.1:5521-9850 GCF_000700745.2 Antrostomus carolinensis | reverse complement strand
AATGCAGTGGGATTCTGCCAGCACCCAGTCCTCCATACACTTACCTTGAAGTTTTCTGTGGAGACAGAAGAGACTTGTCCTACCAGCACTTTTATAAGTTCTGGTCTGCATATACAAATCCCTCCTCCTCTTTTTTAGGTCAAAAAATTTTTGGCAAAGCATTGTTTGGCAAACTTGACTGAGTGCATGATTCCCATTCGTGCTTGTGGATATATTTAGAAATATTTGAAGTCTTACTAGCTATGTGAATAAATCTCCTATAAATATTTTGACTAGGAATCTGAAAGGAGGAAGTGCTGTCCAGCAAATAGAGCAGGATACTGGGACTTGGGATTGTTAACTTTCCTCCTAACTCTGAATTGCTGTTTGACATACAAGATTTGTGTGTCTCAGGACTCAGCAGTAGTGAGAAGTGTTGCTATTACAAAGAGCTTTTGGAAATATTCTATTCTGAAATATTCTGGAAATAAAGAATAGGAACAATCTAATATAGTCTAATTCCAAAAGTCTGGACAACCATATCATGCTTGTGTTACTGCACCTATTTACAATTCCCCAGTTTTTTGCTGACTACTTTCAAAAGATCAAAGACCTTGTATCCCTCTTGATTAATGTATTTAATGACACCTTTTACCTTCTTCTGAAGTATTGCCGATTTGCTACAATTTGAAATTGGATTTTAAATATATTGTTTTGTTGTTCTCCATATCTGGATGTGCTGGTTTGCTCAGACATATGTCTAACAGAAGTTTTGGTAAGATTAAGTTATCAGTGATTATTGGCATTGTGCATAGGTTTGTCTTTTAGGTTTATTGGCAGTTTTAACTCACCAATTTGCTGCTATTGTAGAGACCTTGGACAGTGGCTATAGTTACCAAATGCAAAAATAGGGTTTATATCACAAACACACCTCCTCCAGCCTTCCCAAACACAAACACAAACTCCACAGAAATTTAGAGAACTCCTGGGAAGCTCTGGCTCTTGGCATGTATGACTTACGGATTTTTTTTTTCCTCCCATAGCAATCCAGTGCAAATCCTAATTATTCTTGGTAGATTTAGTCTGCTGGAAGCCTCATTCAACAGAAAGTATTAACAAAAGTAACCTAAACCTCACCCTAAGCATACAAATCTAGATTAAAAAAAAGTTTTTTCTTAATCTTAAAATGTCTTTTCATTTCTAAAATAAACAAAAAACCAAAAAAATAATCATTAGTTTAAGCACAATTCATAAAGGCTTTGGGTGCTGTTTAGATAGAAGAAGAAGAGTACTTGATTTGTTCTGATACATCAATGACGATGCATTGTGTTTTAAGATAGGTATGTTATTTATGTATGTACAAATTAAGTTTAATTGTGTAGATAACTTTGAAACTAAGCATGACAGTTCTCAGTGATGGTGAACATTAAGTAAACCTTGGGAAGAGATGCATTAAGAAATTGGGAAAAAAAGCCATTCACGTGGCTTTTAGCAGTTCATAAGGAATTTTAAGAATATGGCCACTCTAGGGAGTACAGGCATATCCTCTGATGCTACAGATATGCATCAGACAGCAGAAAATTTATATCATATCTTGTGGGAAAGGTGTAGGGGGAAAAGACACAAGAAGAACAGCTAGCTGCTCTGTATAATTAAAGTTTGAGATTCATTAGGTGTCTGGGAATACCTTCTGGGTCCTTCAGAACTGTCATTTCCTTTGCAAAGACTTAGGTATGATCTGCTATTTGAAGTTCTTCCATGGAGCTAGGATGAGGTGCTGTGATTCTGTACCATATTCTGAATACTCACACTTTTCCTCAAATGTCTTGGAAGTGAAGCACTGTAAGAAGGGTCAGAAAGGATGGCCAGTCTTCTCAAGTCACTGCTTAAAAGAACTTTTGTATGTTTCGAACACTGCATGTACACAGAAATATCTGAGATCAAGTATTTTTTAATGACACTTCCAATGTCTTTCTGGACAATAAATGGAGACATTTTATAGTTCCTGTTTGAAAAATAATATTGCGTACTTGTAGAAGTGTCGTTTAAGAAAATGGAAAGGTCTTATTCATCCTCTAGCATGCAAAACAGGATAAAGGAAGAGAAAGAAGGGATAAATTTTCCCCTCTTCTTCTGATGCATTATACAATTGTTCAACAAAGAACAGACTTGTCTGTTCTTTATATGACACACAAAATTAGCTCCAAGTTGGATATGTAGCTTTTTGATAAATTTGTCTCTGACTGTTGACATAGTGACTTCCAAGTTGTGTAGGAACTGAAAGCTTAGCAGCTGAAATCCATATAGCCGTAAGAAAGCTCTCATCCTTTTAATTCTGATTAAGGCTCTCTGTGAGCCTGGAAATATCCATTTACAGTCATTACAGTGTTTATGTGCCTAGTAGCAGCTGTAAAATGATTCTTTATGTTTCAGCTTCCTTCTTGGGACTTCTGCGTATGTTGATTAAAGAGAATGACTTGTATTCCAGTACACTAGTCCAAAGATCACACTTGCAGTATATCATCCTGTCTGTCAGTTTGACATCTTGTATTTTGTTTCACCTCCTAGGGTAATGAGAATCATCTGGAAAGGCAATAGATTCAAGGGGGAATGACAGATTACTTGTTTTTCTGTTTCCTGTGTCTTTCACTGCCCTTGTTAGAAAACTGGTAAGAAAGGACTACCTTCTACAATGCATGGCTTTCTCTGCCTAGTTTAGGAAATTGCACCTCACATATATTCTTCCTGCTGTGAGTACACCATCACGTCCCAAAGCCATCCTGGAGCCCTGGGTTCTTGTGGGTTGCCTTGCCTCTCCATCTAGCTTGGAAAAGTGAGAATGAGGAGACTCTAACCGATCTGGAAAGCGGTTCTATCTATTACCTGTCTGGAAAGAGGACTTGCCAAGGCAGAAACATTTCTCCTCATTTTCTCCTTGCTGTATAAGAGATGAGGTGCTGCTCTTACCTACCCCTATCCTGATCCTCAGCCTGCTGAGGGGATAAAGACCGCTAAGTCAACTGTTCCTCTTTTGCATAGGATAATTTGGCCTAAAGCTCCCTTTTCCATCTGCTGAGACTGATTCTTCCTGGAGTGTTAACACAGAAGAACACAGCAAAGGAAGACAGTCACAGAAGACATTTTCAGCCCTAGTCAAGTCTTCAGTATCAAATTTCCTATTCCTGAGGAGACTCTTCGAGAAGCAAGGATATGGTCAGATAAAGACTTTCCTAAACAAGGTCACTGCCCTACACTCAGCATTTTCTAGGTCTAAAACAGCTGGTGGAATGGAAAGGTACAACTACCAAAGGTCAGTTTGGGAATTTTTCAGACTAAAGCATCGTTCTTATTTTGGTGGTGCATTGATGGTTTTTTTCCCACAGCCAACAACATAAGCGTGCCATAGAGAATGAATAAATGTTAAGGCAATAGTAGACAACATCATAATGCAAGTATCTGTAGAATCTAAGTCAAAGATGGCCAGATCCATAGTATATCCTCAAATCTGTATTTTTATTGCTTGCAGTAATCTTTGTAATCTTCAATGTCTAGAAAAGAAGAAACCAGTAAGTTATTTTCACAAAAAAGTTACAATTTAATGTTCTGTGAATTTTCTGAATAATTTCTCATATTTGTGACATTCTCATCCTCCTATTAAACTCAAGACTTTTTACAGTATTTATTAAACTGGGATGGTATAGTGTCAATTTATGCTTAAGCCACTTCCTGCTGTTTTCATTTTGGAAAATATTGTGCAAAAATTTTCACTTGAGGATGGAAAAAAGATTCATAAATTTGAAAGAGTGATGGTTCTACTTCTCCTGTGTTTGATTATAGAGGTGAACTTCATACTACTGGCCAAGTGATTGATCTCAACTTTAACTCAATCTTTCTCCTTTGCCAGTTTCTGCTTGACAATTTGCAGATTTTTTGCTCCCCAGATCTATCTGTCTGCAGTAGAAAAAGAATAACAACTTCATAGAACCACAGAAGTGTTGGTGGACCTAGAGGTCCTTTATCACTAGGAAGTCCCTTTTCATGTTTTCAAGTCACTAAAACATCCCACCTCTCTCAAAAATTTGCTGCTGTGGTGCACTATTATCTTACTGAAAAAAAAGTCCAGGTTGAACCTTACAAGCTACTACTGGTGTTTTATCATCTACTACTACCAGGAAGAGTTTGTCCTCATCACTTTTTTAATGGCATGTCAAGTAGTTATAGGCTACTATACCCCAGCCTCTTTGCCAGGCTAAACTCCTTGTAGGATGCGTGCACTGACCAACTTGGTAGCTTTCCAGTTTCTCCATAACCCTCTTGAATACAGGTAAAATAAAAACTTCCTTCAATCTG
>NW_010319598.1:0-5491 GCF_000700745.2 Antrostomus carolinensis | reverse complement strand
TCTTTCTAATGTAGCCTAATATATGGCTTGTTTCCTTCCCAATAACATTGCAATACTCACTCATATTCACATTTGTGATCCGAAGATTTGTCAAGGATATACTCTGTGTCGTAGTTGTTCAAGGTGCTGGTGAAAATGTTGAACAATATGGGCCACAATGTTGAACCACTGTGTTATTGACAGCTAACTGTGTGTCAAACCATTCACCAGTATCTGTTGAACTCAGGGGTTCAGACAGTTTTCAACAAATTTAATAGTACATCTATTCAGTGCATCCTTCTGAAGGAGATTTCTGTAGGATACAATGTCAAAATACTTACTAAAGTTCACTTCTTTTTTCCCTCATCCCTATCTATTTATTTACTCATAGAAGCAATGTCTTCCAGCACAATTACTTTTCCTTCCTTCTTTTCTTCCCTTCACTAGGTGTTCTGTAACATATGAGAGCTTCTTAATTTTTTAAGAGTAACTGAGAGGAAAAAGAGAAATTAAGTAAAAAAACTTAGAAAAGAATAAAAATCCTCCTTCTCTATTCTAATTTTCCCCACCTTGCAATGATCAGAGGAAAAAAAGAAAAAAAAAAAAAAAAACGAGAAGGAATTGAGGAAAATAATTCAATATCAAAGTGAAAATAATTTATAAATTATTTATGAAACTACTTTTAATCTACTAAGCACTTTGTACCATTTTTTGTGTTGTCTAGGCCACCTTGGATCTAGAGGAGTGAAATTCAGAGACTGGAACAACTATATGGTTCATAACATTTTCTAATTTATTTTCATTTTGTCATGTTCTGCTTTGTAAAAATCTGATTTAAATGATTTTTATCTTGCAGAATAAAATGATTAAACAGATAAGCCATAACTGGAATAATAGAAAAGTTTGTAACTTAAATTTTCTTGGAGTTGCAACTACAGATAATAGCATTGCATGCAATAAATAGGAGTCTGGACTTTGTTCCAGGTTCTGGCTGTCTCAGCAACCTGTTCCAGCACTTGAATGCCCTCAATGTTAAATTATTTTTTCTCATGTTTAAAAGGGATTTTCAGTGTTTCATTTTGCATCTATTGTCCCTTGCCACAGCATACCACAGAGAAAAGTCATTGTGGTACGGTGTGATACGATGTTGATCTCAGACTCCCCTCCTCTACAGGGAGGAACAGGCTGCCAGGGGAGATGGTGGAGTCACCTACCCTGGTGGTATTTAGAAGATGGGTAGACGAGTTGCTTAGGCACATGGTTTAGAGGTAGAATTGGTAGTGTTAGGTTATTGCTGGACCCAATGATCTTAAAGGTCTTCTCCAACCACTACAATTCTATGATTCAATGATTCTTCAGGAAATTTCCATCTGCTCCAATGTGGGGTCTTTAATGACCTGCAGTGTGGATATCTGCTCCACCGCAGTCATCTCCATGGGCTGCAGGAGGGTCTGCCCTGTGCCTGGAGCACATGCTCCCCCTTCTTCTTCTCTGTCATTATGGAGCACAGGATTAAAAGGGTCAAAAACCTTGCTAAGGTCAAATTGAACAACAGGCACTGTTCTTTCCCTGTTCACTAAGTTAGTAATTTCATCACAGAAGGCTATTAGGTTGATAAGGTATTATTTCTCCTGCTGAGTACTCTCAATGGTCTTGTCCTTCAACATACATGAAAATAGCTTCCATGAGGACTTGCATCAGTTTTGCAGGACTCAAGGAGAGGCTGACTGGCATGTAGTTTACACCTTCCTGCCTTTCTTGAAGATAGGAGTGACATTTACTGTCTTCCAGTCATCAAGAACCTCCCCAGTCACCATAACCTTTCAAAGATAATTGATAATGGCCTTGCAATGACAGCCCTCAGCACTTGCATCATATGCATCCCATCAGGTCACATGAATTTGACTGTCTGAATTGTTGTCTAATTTGATTCTACTTTACTGAGGATATATCTTCATTGATCCATACTTTCCTACTTTCATTTTCTTGCTAGTGAAAATGAAATTGAAAGGTTTTCAGTACTTCAGCCTTGTCTATGTCCCCTGCTACCATGTACCCTGCCCTATTCATCAGCAGATTCACATTTTCCGTAGTTGTCTTTTTGCTAATGATATATCTGTAGAAGCCCTTCTTGCTCTTCATATCCCTTTGCCAGATCAATCTAAGATGGGTTTTGGCTTTCCTAAACCCATTCATAGAATCATAGAATCATGGAGTTGTATAGGTTGGAAGGGACCTTAAAGATCATCTTGCTCCAATCCCCCTGCCATAAGCAGGGACACCAGGTTGCTCAAAGCCACATCCAAACTAACCTTGAACTCTTCCAGGGAGGGGGCATCCACAACTTCTCTGTGCAAACTGTTCCAGTGTCTCACCGCTGTCACAGTGAAGAATTTATTCCTAATATCTCATTTAAATCTACTCTCATCCAGTTTATAACCATTGCCCCTTGTTCTATCACTAAAAGTGAAAAGTCCCTCCCCAACCTTCCTGTAGGTCCCATTTAGGTACTGTAAAGTTGCTATAAGGTTCCCCTGGAGCCTTCTCTTCTCCAGGATTAACAGCCCCAACTCTCTCAGCCTGTCCTCATAGGAGAGGTGCTCCAGTCCTTTGATCATCCTTGTGGCCTCCTCTGGACTTGGTCCAGTAGGTCTATATCCTTCTTATGTTGGGGGACCCCAGAGCTGGACACAGCACTCCAGGTGGGTCTCATGAGAGTGAAGTAGAGTGGCAGAATCACCTCCCTCAACCACACTTCTCTTGATGGTTATTGGCCTTCTGGGTTGCGAGTGTGCATTGCTGACTCATATTGAGCTTCTCGTCCACCAGTACCCCCAATCCTTGCACTCATACACTGTCTTTATATTGCTCCTGGGAAACATGACCTTGCTTCCACCTCTTGAATGCCTCCTCTTTTCTGTTTGATTTTAGTCTGGAATTCCTCGCTCATCCATGCCACTACCACTTTTCCCTGACTTCCTGCATGTCAGGATGAACGAGTCTTGAATTTGGAGGAGGTGATCCTTGAAAATCATCCAGCTCTCCTGGACCCTTCTTCGTTTCAAGACAGTATCCTATGGGAGTTTTCCAAATAGATCCTTGAACAGGTGAAAGTCTGATCTGAAGTCCCCGGATCTGACCCTGCATTTTGCTTTTTTCACCTCCTTCCAGGCTCCTGAACCTCGGTATCTCATGGTCACTGCAGCCAGAGCTGCCCCTTGACCTTCACATCCCATTCTTCCTAGTTTCCAAGTATCAGACACAGCAGAGCAGCTTCCTTTGTTAATGCCCCTATTACATGTCTCAGGAAGCATAAATCCTTTCAGATCTTCTGGACTGTTTGTGCACTGTAGTATTGCCCCTTCAATAGATATCAGGGTGGTTAAAATTTCCCATTAACTTTATTCTAACTGTCTTCTCTAGATTCTTGTTTTGATCTTTATTTAAACATACGGCACAGACATTTTCTACTGCAAGAAAAAAAGCCATGGTAAGTGACTTAACTCTATGTATTGAATGTCTGTGGCAAGGTTTTGGTAGCAGAAGTTGCAGGAATGGCCTCTGTGAGAAAAGACTAGGAGCTGCCTCTCTGCTGGACACTGTGCCAGCTCTGCAGTGAGCATAACCCAGGACACAGCTCAGCCCATCAGTGAAGCTGATGGTGCCTCAGTGGAAATATATTTTTTAAAGTCTAGAAAATGTTGGAAAGAGAGATGTGGCAGGAGCCAAAAGAGTGAGAAACAGCAGAAGGGACATCAAGGTCAGAGAAAGTGGAGGAGAAGGTGCTCCATGACTCCTATTTTCTCCCCATGTCCCACTGAGAGGGGGTGTGTGTGTAAGGGGGTTGAGTGCCTGGGTGGGCATTTGGTTGCTAGGCAGGGCTAACTTATGACACTCTAGAAAGAGATGTAAGCAGATGACATGTAAGAGTGGATAAAGCTGTAAGTTAAAACACTGCTACAGTGCACTTCCCAGTATTTCCTTGTATGCTAATTATTTGTGAAAACAGACAAGGGCAAAGAAATGCAGGATTCAGGAATTTCCAAACTAAAGCTGGAAAATCCCAAGGAAATACTGTATGTTCAGTAACAGGGAACACTGATGTTCTTTGGAATTTAGACAGACAAGCTACTAAATGTCAGATTTTTAGCTGAATTTGATAAGCCAACCCAATGTAAACAGTTTTCAGACTGGAAACCGGCCAGGTCCAGTAAGCAAGAATGTCAAGCCCCTTCTTACTGCTGCACAGAATTCCACAGACAAGTAAGAGGTCTCTGCCATGCTGCTTTTGGGTGTGGAGTGAGGAAAGTGTGAAGCTGTATGCTCTCTCCAATAGTGCAGAAGAGCCCTCTGAGGCTCTTTATTCATATCAAGTCTGATGCGGGAGGGGGGATGAAACCAGGATTGCTAGAAATAGGCCTGGGGATGGCACTCCAGTGTCTGAGGGACAGTGTGCTAGCGAGGCTCTTTGGTCTGCTACCTCAGAGAAGTGGGGGATATTGCTCCAAGTGGTAGCAAAGATGTAAAGGTTATTGACCGGTTAGAAACAACAGCGAGTAGTCACTTAGGAACTAGGACTATTCCCCTAAGAAGAGTGGCTGGTTCAGAAGTCCAACTGAAGTACATCTACATGCAGCATGAGCAACAAACAGGAGGAATTAGAAGCCATTGTGCACCAAGAAAACTATGATGTAATTGCCATCGTGGAAACATGGTGGGATGACTCACAAAACTGGAGTGCTGCCATGGCTGGCTATAAACTCTTCAGGCAGGATAGGCAAGGAAGGAGAAGCAGTGGGGTAGCCCTCTACATGGGAGAGTGTTTTGATTGTCTTGAGCTTAATGATGGTCCTGATAAAAATTGAGTGTCTATGGGTAAAAATCAGCAGAATGCCTAATAAGGCAGATGTCATAGTGGGAGTCTGCTACAGACTGTTCAGTGAGGATGAAGAGAGAGATCAGATATTCTACAGGCAGCTAGGAGAAGTCTCATGATCACTAGCCCTTGTCCTTGTGGAGAACTTCCACTTACCAGATATCTGCTGGAAGTATAACACAGCAGAAAGAAAACAGTCTAGGAGGTTTCTGGAGTGTTTGGAAGACAACTTCCTGACACAGCTCTTGAGTGAACCAACTAGGGAAGGCGCCCTGCTGGACCTGCTGTTTGTGATGGAGAAGGCCTTGTGGGAGATGTGACAGTTGGAGGACACCTGGGACACAGCAATCATGAAATTATAGAATTCTCGATTCTTGGAGAAGCAAGGAGGGTGGTCAGCAGAACTGCCACCTTGGACTTCTGGAGGGCAGACTGTGACCTGTTTATAAGACTGGTCGATAAAGTCCCTTGTGAGGCAGTCCTAAAGGGCAAAGGAGTCCAAGAAAGCTGAACACTCTTCAAGAAGGAAATCCTGGAGGCACAAGAGCAGGCCATGTGCCGAAAAACAAGATGTCAGGGAAGAAAACTGGCTTGGCTGAGCAGACAGCTTTGGGTGGATTTCAGAAAAAAGAGGAA
>NW_010319597.1:112049-168840 GCF_000700745.2 Antrostomus carolinensis | reverse complement strand
TTTTTTTTTTCCTGTCTTGTTTAAAATTGATTTGAAAATCTGAGGGGCTGTAACTGAGGGAAGGCTTTAATGTGAATTTGCAGAGCAAAACACTATGATTTTCAAGGCTGTGCTGCATAAGAGGCTAGCTTAAAGACAAGAAAGCTTAATGTGACACTGCATGTTGTTGCTATTTTATTATTATGCAATTAATTGTAGGAGTGTTTTAATTAGGAAATATAATCTTTAACGTGCTGAGAAATTTTGGCCATGCAAGAGAACTGATGCAAAGAAACAGTCAGTTTGGAAGTGACAAAGATTGTCCTGGGAAGGAATATCCTCTAGCTAAAGCTTAGCCGCTGTGCTTTGAAGGAGACAACATTCCTTGAGCCATATAAGAAGCAAAGAGAAGAGCAGGAGTCTAGAGCTGAGATATCAGTGTATTTGCCTAAGAAAGGGATGATGGTTCCCAGAGTTGTTTCTGGATTGCAGCTCTTGGGCAAAATACCTACACAATACCTCTCAGGATATTTTAAAAGTTTGCTCAGTGCTTGGAAAGAAAGGATACGGGTACCTGTATTTAGGAGAATATGGATCCAAAGCAGACACTGGCTTCTTTCCTGCAGGCCTGGTGGAGTAAGTCCCAGTAAATAGCAAGATTTTGGTCAGATTCCCATTAGCCACTTTTCTCACAGAGTATCTCTAAATGACTTATTCCTTGGGTTAAGATGATAAAACTAGTGGCTCTGACACCAGTGTGTTGAATGTTCAGAGATGTCCCAAACCTCCCTGTGAGCAAAAACTCTGTACCTAAGGCATTTCAGTCTGGATTTCTCTGGAGCTGAGAACAGCACCAATTCTTCAGTGGCCCTATCTATCTGTGACTCATGAAGCACAAGAAGAGCCCTGACAGGTATGCATAGTTTGCTCACATATAGTGGTTACAACAGGTAAACTATTGCAGTAATGCTAAATATTATTACTATTATTATTACACAATGGAAAAAAGTAATTTATTATTTGAAGCTAATAAATTTTCTGACTTGGTCTCATAGTTTTGCTCTGATAGCAGAATTCATTTGACTGCATAACAATGTTCACAAGCTTGTCCTGGTTGGGTTTTGGAGGATTTTTTTTTTCCCCCTTCAAATTTTATCTGTCTTCTTGACATGCTGAATTGAAAACATCTTAAGCAGGTGTTGGAAGAATATCAGGGGATGTAAGAAGGTTGCATACTGATAGCAGAGGTTGAGGAGCATGAGAGAGAAATCCCTCTGGAGGGCTTGGAAACATTGTGCATTTCAAAATGGAATTTGTACTGCTTCTTGCTAGTGGAAAATAGGGTGGGTTCTGTTCTTAATAAGGAAGCTGGATATTCCACTAAGGAGGGGATACGAATTCTCATAGACATCCTGACTGCATCTATATTAGAAAATGAAACATGCCCAGGACCATTCTCTGGCACTCAGGCCAACTGGCATGCTACAGCCTGTGTTCATACTGTTAAACTCTCTCACTAAAACAAGGTGGCCAGAGGCAGACTGCCTGCTGGGCTCAGTTCCTGGCCTGTGCTGATTCCCAGATTGTGCCTGGGAAGTATTTGGGAGAGAGCTCTCTGGTTCAGACTTACAAGGTGACCAGGAGCCTTTAACAGTATAGTTGTTTGTGATTAATTGCCTGGGAACATGCCCTCAAACTGTTTAACTGCAAGTGTAGATATTGCTCAGTTTCACACTTGGGGCTGGGATGTCTGCCCTGCATAGGTGGCATCTTGCCCTCAGGCAATTTCTTGGAGTATCTTAAAAGCTTTACACATTCTCCCTATTGAGACTTTCTTACCTTAAACAATAATTGGTCTCTATTCATTGAACACAATTATTTCTGCAGAAATCTGTTCTTATCTAATTCTGCTTCCACCTGAGCTCATGTGTATGCAACTGCACTAAAAGTCAGCACACAAACCCCCAACTTTTCTAAGTGCAAATAGAAGAGTAGAAGTGAATCTGACAGTGAGAGCAGGATACTGTTGCTTTGTTTTTTGACCTATTGATTTTCCTGTTTGCACAGCCCTGGTGTAGGCTATAGCTTGTGTTTCAGTCACTGCATCTTGTCATTCTGCTTAGGAACTGTGATACAGTCGAGGCTCTGATGGCCAAGCACATCCCCTGTTCTTGCTATCTGTCAGGCTGCAATAGAAAATAACTAAGTTTAAAAAACAAACAAACAAACAAACAAGGAAGGGGGTGGGGAGACACTCCTAACTGCATGCAAAGAAATTTAGGCAGGATGAGACCTGCAGAAATCTCACTGAGGCCAAGCGCCTTCCCAAAGAGATGGTCAGCCTCACCTAAATGATCTTCTGCAGATGTTTGCCTAGCCTGTACCTGACACAGACAGGGCCCTTCTGTGCTCGTCCATGTTGTTTACACTATGGGTTAAGTTTACTTCCCTTTGTATATTTGCTAAAAGGATAATTTGGTCCTAAACTAATTGCAATCTGAAAGGGAAGTAACTAAAGGTCAAAACAAATATGTACTTTCTGAGCATTGTTAGCTTCCAAATATCCTTGACTTTTCAAAATCCATTAAGACAGCCTCAGAAAAATGTGCATGCAAGTAAGGACTGCTCTGAAAGCACCGCCAAGCTTCCCTTCCAGTCATTGGGATTTTGCCTGTAATACTGGAAACAAAATTATTACAAGCATGAGTGTTACTGCTTCTAGTGCTGTAGAAACCATGGACCACTCAGCACAGGCAGAAAGTGGACTACCACTAGAACTCTTCTGTAATTTCAAGGTGAATCTATATGTCAGCAGTTGCTCTGTTGGAACATTAGTTAAGTTCAGTTAGACTGAGAAGTAAGAATGATATCTAGAACTAAGCTTCCATTTGGAATCTTTTCTGACACTGTAATTCATGGATCTTGACAGCTCTAACTGCAATAATTTAAGATGTTAATGCTGTCAGCCACCCCAACAAGTGGGTGAGAAGCAAGTCCCTCTGAAGGGACCACTAAGGACAGGTGAACCTATCAATGGGCTTTCATTTTTTAGTTTTTGTTTACCCAGGCATCACATATGATCTTCCACTGAGTGTAGTTCTTCTAACGACTCAGTTTTCTCCTTTGTCTCACTCCTCTGACAAAGGTTGTCATCCTGCAGTAGGAGTAGCAGGACAAGACTTCTGAGTACTGCAGGTCTATTTGATGATGGCAAATGTTCTGGACAACAGAACTTGCTGGCTGAGGAATTTCTGCTGTGGAGGTGGTTTCCTCCAGCAGATGAATGGGCAGATGGCTTAGTGCGGAGGTCATGTCTTAGGTGACCATAGCAAAGACCACCAGAACCTGGCTTCTGGAATGCTGAGGTCAACCATCTGGAAAGTCTGATGAAACTTTTTGTGTCAGCACATTGGTTTTTAAGGTCTGTTTCAACAATGAGTAAGGTTAAAATCTCTGTTTATCATATTTATGCATTATTCAATATTTAGACAGGATACATACTTAAAATGGACAAGGAAAAAAACAAAACCAAACAAATGTAGAATTGCAAGAAAGCAAAAGTATAATTCAAGAGAGCCAAACATATCTTGGAGGTAAATGAACAAAATCATCATTGGAGCCAGTAAGGGGAGGAGGACTTTCTATTAATTTCCCCTAGAGAGAGAAGTTGTAGAGTCACTATTGCAGCATTCATGGACAGTGAAATATATATTTAAAATATTTTAGGAGCACATCCTGCTCTCTGTTCACTCTAATTATGGATTAGTCCTACTGAAGTCAACTTCTGTTCCATTCCAGGAATCCTACTAGATAGACTTGAGGGCTGCAGTCATATCCTTTGTTTTCTTTGAGTCTTGACACACCAAATTAAATAGAGATATCTCATACAGTGATAGCATGCTGACGGCTTGTGCTGTGGGGAGAAGAGAGTGTGGAAACAATATTGCTTATTGCCCAAACTCAGCTTGCAAACTGGCAGTGTAGCATGTCTTGTTCGTCTGCACTAGTTTCTCAGGCAAAGCAGGTGATGCTGGGAAGGTGTGTGAAGGGTCCAAATTTGGAAGAGAAAATAATCGGAGACTGATGACTGGAACAAAATGCTCAAGCCAAAATGCTTCCTTCCTGGGGAAGCTCTCCCACAGTCAGATGTAGCGTTGTTTAGCTCTCTGGTTTTAATTCCAGGACTGCAAAGAAAGCATGGCTCTTAAGGTCCTTCCTGGGACTTATTTGTGTACTGTTGGGTAACGGACCCAAACATACAGGAATCAGGCCTGAATAAGAGTCTCACATACCATCCATCTCTCACCTCCGAAACCCATATGACTCCCTTGTCTGATTTTCTAATTGAATTGATATGGGTGTAAAATCACACTGTAAAATTTCCTCATGTTATTTGCGTAGAGCTCAGAGGCAGGAGCCAATGTAACATACTTTGAATTTGTTTTCCTTTTTAGAAGGGGCTTGCATTTTGGATATTTTTTATTTTTTTTCCCTCCGGGCTGATGTACATCTGATGTCAGGCTTCCCAGATGAGAATGGTTAGACTGGCGTTGACATTTTTAGAAATATGTGCGAATGGAAAAATATCCTGGGAGTGCTGCCAACGGCTGATTCTGTAAGGTTTTAGTCTCTGTTGAATAGGAAACATGAGCCAGGTACCTTTACTGAAAAGAAGCCTTACTCATGAAGTGGCTTTGCTCAGGTGTGTGCCATGCATGCGTTTTCAATTTAAGGAAAGGGCAGGAGTGAATTCCAGCAGGCTCTGACTCAGGCGATATTCTATTCCCCTTTCTGACCAGATGATAAACGGCCAATTAGCATCTTTCCCAAAGGAAGGAACAACTACAACAAAAGATGGCAAAAAATGGATTTTTCCAAGGTTTAACTGTGAGGATAACAAACGAAGTGGTTCAGGCAAATCTCCTGCCTGATCCGTGGCTGTTCCTTCCAGTTTGGTGCTGACGTGACTGGGACAAAACAGCGTAGAGCTGAGCTGATTTGCAGCGAATCAAGCCGGCAGCTTTCCATTTCACAGCGAGATGGTAGAATTTGAAGGATGAGTGCAGCTGATTAATGGTGCTATGAATGTCAATAATTTTTATAGGCTTTGCAGTATGCTCATTTAAACTGCCTCATCAGAGCAAATGTCTCGTTAACAGATAGTAGGCTTTCACACAGCGTAGGCCAAATGCTGCTCTCCCCTGAAGAGAAGCAGACCACCCTAAGCGAACAGGGGGTTGTACAGGGATTAAACCAGTGCAGGACGTGCTCTAAGGGTGCAAGATCAGTGCTCGCTGAGAACAGATCGACTATGTCTATATCCAGGGCTACAGCCGGCTCCCGCTGAGTTGCTGGCTCTGTTGAGTTTGGATCTCAGTAGGAGCCTGGAGCAAGGAGCTGGTGCTTTTCACTGAGGCAAAACAGTGCTCGGTGAGTGGCAGGGCCTTGCAGCTCCAGCTGAGCTCAGTGCTGAGCCTGGTCTGCTGACTGGCAGCGTCTTGCCTCTGTAAGAATCAGAATCTATTGAGCTGCCCCATGAGTCAGTGCTCAACAGGAGCAGCATCTCTCCTGGTGCTTCGGTGGGCATATTGCATGCAGCCATCCCTCTGCTCTCCCCTGATGAATGGCAGGATGCTTGTTAGCAGCATGGTCTTGCACCCCATTGTTCTAACACTATCTCTCTTTTGCAGAGTCAGCAGTCTCTTTCTCATCATCATCTCTTTGCTGTTTCCCCTATGCTGACCTACTGACAAGGCTGAGTGGATGTGGCTGTGCCTAGTGCTGCCCACACCAGCCTGTGTGCTGTGGATATTTATAGAATCATAGGATGGTTTGGGTTGGAAGAGACCTTTCAAGGTCAACTAGTCCAACCCCCCCTACAGTGAGCAGGGACATAGATCAAGTTGCTCAGAGCCCTGTCCAGCCTGAGCTTGAATGTTTCCTGGGATGGGGCTTCTACCACTTCCCTGGGCAACCTGTGGCAGTGTTTCCCCACCCTTATTGTAAAAATTGTCTTCCTTACATCTAGTCTAAATCAGCTCTCTTCTAGTGTAAAACTATTTCCCCTTGTCCTATTGCTACAAGCCCTGCTAAAAAGCCTATCCCCATCTTTCTTATAGGCCCCCTTCAAGTATTGAAAGGCCACAATAAAGTCTCCCTGGAGCCTTCTCTTCTCCAGGCTGAACAACCCCAACTCTCTCAGCCTTTCTTCATAGCAAAGGTATTCCAGCCCTCTGATCTTTTTTGTGGCCTCCTCTGGACCTGCTCCAACAGATCCATGTCTTTCATGTGCTGAAGACCCCAGAGCTGGACACAGTACTGCAGGTGGGGTCTCGCCAGAGCAGAGTAGAATAGAGGGGCAGAATCACCTCCCTCAACCTGCTGGCCACTCTGCTTTTGATGCAGCCCAGGATACAGTTGGCTTTCTGGGCTGCAAGCACACATTGCTGTCTCACGTCCAGCTTTTCTAAAGTCTCTTGTAATTGGGGGTGGGAAGGCAGGGAGAGAGAGCCCTCTTGATTTCAGTGAGTTTGGAGTCAGTTTTGTCATCATCCATCTCATGCCATCCTGGTGTTTTACAAGTTGAGGGAACAAAACCTTGAAATTAAAGCTCATATCCTTTTCTGCTGCATTGCAGTGGTGAGCTTGGAGGGGTAGGAGGAAGAGAAGAAAGAGTTTACAAGAAGACTGCATCTTTACTATTGGACTTTAAATAGACTGGGTTTAAGCAGATTGGCTTGCACACCCCTTAGAAGCCCTCCTGGAGCTGAGTAATAGCTCATCCTATTTGCTTTTCTAAGGCTAAGGCACTCTGCAAAGAGTTGGTTAATTCTTCTCTACTCACTAACCAACTATCCATACATATTATACCCACTGGTGGCTTTTGCTATAGGACTTTCTGGACTGATTTGAGAATGAACAGGAAGAAAAGCAAAGTATATTACTATTAAGACTGGACCTGAAAAGCATAATTGAGCTCTAAACAACTTTCCCAAGATCACACATTGCTGGGGTGCAGAAGAGAGGGCACATTTCCTGCTGGGAAGACTAGGACCTTAATTTTAAGGACCATGTGCTTACACTTTTTGCCCACATATTTTATAGTCATGAACTAACATGAAACTGTAAGGTACAGCTGCCCAAATTAACTGTCAATTTACTACTCTCTAGTAGGATAGCTGTTATGTGGACTTTTCTGTGTTACCTGCAAACATGTTTATCACTGTAATAGCTAGACTTTACCTTTCTGGTCTAGCCAATGCAATGTTTTATTTACATTCTTATACTGTGTTCATCACTGATTCTGTGGATGAGACCTTTCCAATGATGCCATTAGAATGTGGCTAATAGCCTTCATTTATTGTTTCAGCCTCTCCTAGTGAGAGCTGTGAGCAGTGAGGCAGCTGGATTTTTAAAAAAGAAAATATACATACATATGTATTAGCAATGTGTGATTTCTGAAGAGAAAGTACATCTTGGAGTTTGTTCTTTATCCTCCAAACTTTGGCCCTATCCTGAAGGAGTTTTATTTCTTGGACCCTTATGGTAGGAGGTTTTTCTGTGCTTGAGGAAGAAATTAACTCACTGTAACTATCAACTTGAAGCTCTTAGCTGATTTTTTTTTTTTAATATTTGCACCAAAGTTCTGTTTCCTCAGGTCTCAATTCTAGGGCCCTTTCAGTATCAACGATCTGGATGCAGGAGTTGAATGCACCATTAGCAAGTTTGCTGATGATTGCAAACTGGGAGATGCTGTTGACTCTCTTGAAGGACAAGATGCTTTGCAGAGGGATCTGGATAGATTGGAGCATTGGGCAATGATTAGTTGAAATGCTGGATTCTGCACCTGGGACAGTGTAACACCAGGCACAGGTATAAGGTGGGAGAGGAGTGGCTGGAGAGCAGCCCTGCAGAAAGGGATCTGGGGGTGCTGGCTGACATGAAGCCCAATGAGAGTCAGCAGTGTGTCCTGGCAGCCAAGAGGGCAAACTGCATCCTGGGGTGCATCAAACGCAGCAAAGCCAGCTGGTCCAAAAGAGGGGATTATCCCACTGTATTCAGCATTGCTGCGGCCTCACCTTCAGCACTGTGTGCAGTTCTGGACCCCACTATTTAAGAAGGATGTGAAGGTCCTTCAATGAGTCCAGAGGAGGGGAACAAAGCTGGTGAAAGCGCTGGAAGGAAGGACCTGTGAGGAGTGGCTAAAGACTCTGGGTTTGTCTAGTTTGGAGAAAAGGAGGCTGGAAGGCAACCTTGTGGCTTTCTGGAGCTTCCTGAGGAGGGAAAGTGGAAAGGGAGGAGCTGATTTCTCCTCCCTGAGATCCAGTGGCAGGATGCGTGGGAATGGCTCAAAGCTGCACCATGGAGGTTCAGACTGGACTTAGGGAAGCATTTCTATACCGAGAGGGTGGTCAAACACTGGAACAGGCTTCCTAGAGAGGTGGTCGATGTCCCAAGCCTGTCAGTGTTTGAGGCATTTGAACAATGCCCTTAACAACATGCTTTAACTTTAGGTCAGCCCTGAAGTGGTCAGACAGTTGGACTAGATGATCATTGTAAGTCCTTTCCAACTGAAAATATTCCATTTTGTATTTCTCTATTCTATTTTCTAAAGTTGTGGATCACCCTGGAGTCAGGGCAAAGTCGATTGGTTCACATACAGACAGATCTGTGTGGGGATTGGAAGGCATTTGATCTGCTGCCATTGTTAAGAAGGACTGCAGCATTTTGTCATCAATATACTGATGGATTTCTTGTTAAATATGTTAAAAAATACTGGGAGATACTCACCAGGTTGGACACTAGGAGTATTTCTAACTTTATACCATGCAAAAAATACAGTATCTCTAACAAGCTAAAGATAAACAGGAAGAGCCCCACATTTGAAGTCTGGTTTTTAAATTAATCTTAGAATGCTGTGAAGTCTGTCTAACGATTGTTGAATACTCAGCCTATCCTGTTCTGTCAAAAAGCAGCCTTATTTTGAATGGTAAGAAATGCTGTAGAAGGGCTGCAGAAGAGAAGCAGAGGCCTGAATATTCTGGCCTTGTAGCCAGTGAGGACTTCTAGGTTCTAGAAGAATCTTTGGAAAAACCTTGTGCATTGTTTGGTTTCCCTTTATATTCTTTTACCACTGCGAAATAAATGTATCAGTCTGCTGCAAAACAATTAGACATTAATCTGCCATTTTCTCTCAGCCATTTTGAAATAGTCTGCTAGAATAGCCAAAGAATGGCATGCAGGCAGTTTGCAAAATCATTTTGCATGAAGGGATTTCAAAAAGCTTCCCCAAAAGCTACCTACAAGTTATTAACTCACATTTGGGGACCATCTGCCTAGTGGCTTTTCAAAATAATGCTATAAGCACGCAGGCTAAAAGCAAAGAATATCTTACAAAAGCATATTTTCCAGAAGGAAAAAGAAAAAGAAAAGTAAGTCCCCAAATAGTTGAGCCTTACCTTTTGTTATACCCATAGGTGATAAATTATAAGGTATTTGGGAACAGAAGTGTAACTGGGGTGTTGCCACAACATATGTATGGTCTGAGAATCATCTTGCAGTTTCTGTTGAAGAATTTTGACTTATTTTAGTGCAGCCACATTTGTTTTGGGAAAATGCAGTGTATGTAACACGGACTCTTAGTATGGCTCTTCAGATTTTACAATTAGGAATTTACAGCAATTTTTTTTTCTGCTGAAGAGAAAGATCAGGAATCGGAGATAGGGTTTTTCCAAGGCTGTAAGGCTTCATATACATGGGAACACTTGGGAAGCATAGTCTGGATGAAAAAAAACTAGATCTGAAGTATGGTGATTGAAATGGAGCATATTCCTCTGTGAATAATCACATTTGGAATAAAGGTAGGCCTGACTCATGTGCGACTTAGTCCACTTCAGAATACCAGAACAAATTTAATCTTTATTATTTTAAAGGAGAATGACTGTGCAGGCACTAACCCAAATAAACATGGCTTTTCCCTAGGTAGACAATCCCCATTTTTAAAAATCATCTGAGAAGTCAGGAAAGATACTGAAAGTCATTGGAATACAGACATGCCGTCTCTATAATTTGCTGTACACAAAGAGCACAATTCAACAAGATGCTGAGCAATATTTTTTTTAGATGCCAAATTCCTTTTGTCATCGGTGTTGAAGGCAATTGGTATCACCCATGATGAAGTGCAGATGGCATTGAGAATGACCTGTGCTGCTCAATATAAAGATATATCATAGCTCTTATCAAATTTCATGGGTATTGACTATTGACTGAAGAGTAACTTAATCCCATAAGGTATGAAAAAAACTTTACCATTCTTAGCTACAAAACACTGATGACTGGAACTTGGGACAGAGAGATGCCTGCACCGCCCTTATTTGATTCAAATTATGTTTGGATTCTGAAGGCCTCTTCCTTTACTGTAGAACTGAATGGAAATTTTGCAACTGGCTTCAGCAGATGTAGGATCAAGTAGTACTGCTGCTGCTTTCAGTAAATTTTCCCACTACTGGTTGGCTGGAGTAGCAGTCGGTCTGAGCCTTGTTCTGAACTAGTGCAAAAAATCACAGAAAGTGTGCTTTGCAAAAGGGTGGGGTTGAGATAATTATTATCAACTGTCACCCCAGAGCCTAAATTATGATTCAGTTTGTTTCTGTGCTCTCTAGAAAGGCATCACATGGCCTTATATAATGCTGGGTGTCACTGTCAGTAGATGATGCTTAACCTGGAAAAAATGGAGATGCAGAAGGTAGAAGGAATTTGAAGCAAATGGGACTTTAGGTCTTTCCTTAAGAAAACTTATCTGAGGGGTTACAAATACCAAACTGATGTTTAAAGGCCTTGTGTAGCATCACAGCATGCCATGCTAGTACTAAGTATTTGTAAAGGTAGCTGGAATAGGAAACTATTCCATATTTTTATTGTCTGTAGTTTATAACTCTGGATAATCTGGATATTTCCATCTGTCCTCTCCTTTTGGAATCCAGTTAAGTTTTTGGCCTGTATGATTGCCTGTATCACTAAGTTCCATAGCTTAATTACATTTTGTGTAAAAAAGTAATTCCTTTTCCTGTTTTTGATTTTCCTGCCTTATATATTTGTCACTATCCTTGGATTTATTTTTTTTTTCCCCAGAAAATGAGAAGTCCCAGTCTATCTGATTTACCAGGTTCTATATAGCATTTTGCCCAGAATCTTCTTATTTCTATCCTTGTCGTGGTTTAACCCTAGCCAAAAGCTAAATACCACACAGCCGCTGCTCACTCCCCTCGGTGGGATTGGGGAAGATAATCAGAAGAACAAAAGTGAGAAAACTCATGGGTTGAGATAAAGACAGTTTAATAGGTAAAGCAAAAGCCATGCACACAAGCAAAGCAAAACAAGGACTTAATTCGCCACTTCCCATGGGCAGGCAGGTGTTCAGCCATCTCCAGGAAAACAGGGCTCCATCACATGTTAACAGTTATTTGGGAAGACAAACGCCATCACTGCAAATATCCCCCCATTCCTTCTTCTTCCCCCAGCTCTATATGCTGAGCATGACATCATATGGTCTGGAATATCCCTTTGGTCAGTTGGGATCAGCTGTCCCAGCTGTGTCCCCTCCCAACTCCTTGTGCACCCCCAGCCTGCTCGCTGGTGGGGTGGCGTGAGAAGCAGAAAAGACCTTGACTCTGTTTAAGCACAACTTGGCAATAACTGAAACATCAGAGCGTTATCAACATTCTTCTCATCCTAAATCCAAAACACAGTATTTTACCAGCTACTATGAAGAAAATTCACTCTGTCCCAGACAAAACTAGGACAATCCTTTATAAGGCAAATAACCTAGTCTTTCCAACAACTTTCAGTATGACAGTTTATCAAGGCCCTGGATCATTAGCACATTTCCTGTAATCCTTCTCGCCTATTTTGATAGAGGATCCCAAAAGGGGCTGATTCACTGATTAATGTAAAGATGATGTGATGTTTTCAGCTTCGTTCTCTTTTCCACATGCACCCTAGCATCTTTGTAGCTTGGACTGCAGCTTGCTTAGTGCTCACAGGCCTTCACTTTTCAGTTAATGAAGGCCCTGTGTACACTGATGGTCTTTCTGAGTAACTGAAGTAGAACACTGACCCAAAGTGGTGGCAGCCAGGTCTCTTGAATGTTCACTGTGGCAAGTGTCAGGCTGATTCAGATTTAATGTTGAGCATTTAGGCTAACTTCTTTTTAAACAGCTTGTATAGACATACCCAGAGGTGCTCAAATGCTTTTTTGGAGTGCATACAAACATGTAGATCTCTGCAATACATGTAAGGATTCTTTATTTACAAATTATATGGCTGTGAGTTTCACTGACTATTTTGGTGTGTATTCATCCAGCTCTTTCCTGTTTCTCCGAAGGACCTCAAAATTCCTTTTTGTCCCAACTACTGCAAGTAAATTGAGAATTTGCAGGCTACTCTATCTCACTTCTGCCTTTCCAGAGAAAATGTAAATACTCAGTGAAACAAGATCATTGAGAACCCTTGCATGGTTTTCTCTCATGATTACACCAGATGTGTCACTGACAGTGGACATTCAGTCTTCCTTGAAGTGGGTGCAGACTTCACAGGAACAAATGGCTAAACCTTTCACTGGAAGACTGTCCTTTGAATATGAACTAGAAAGTTATGACCTGCTGGGATCTAGTTGTGTTGATCTAGTTGTTTCTGTAGATTTTAGGGGGCCAAGCTAGGCTGCTGAGTGCTTTAAGTTAAGAGAAAGGACAGTGAATGATTAGGGACTCCATTGGGCACTAACTGTGTCCATTAGCCATTCTGAGCACAATAATCTTATTTCTGAGATGTTCAAGTGGTGCAGTGAAAGTAAAACTCTGTGGCTTGGGTGTGGGTGTGTGGGACTCTCCTGAAACAAGCTTTCATCTTTTGCTCTTTTTCAATTTGTGAGCGGCCTTGTTCTTTATACAACTACCAAAGCCGTTAGTGAGACTGTGTTATCAAGCTGTCCTGCTAATTTTGACAGCCTCTGTGAGTCTCAGAGTGACACCACCTCCTACAGTCTCCACTAACACCTGCTGAAGTTCTATGCCGTCAGACTCAATATTGCCTTGCCAGCCTGAATTTGCTTTTGCAGATAGGCAGCTGGTAGCGGCAGGACCAGGAACCTGACCTGATACTACATTTCATTAAGGGAGCTGGTATTGTTTTAGCAAACCCTGTGTTTTTCTGATGTGAATGTGCTCCTGTTCTATATTCCCAGTTCACAAAGTCTGCTCTCACAGAGCCTGTGTAGAAGCAGAACAGAGGAAAAGCGATCCCTTTTCAGAATAATTGTTCTCATATTGCTGAACATATCAGGGCCAATCTAATTAAACTGCATGCATGGAAATGAAAGAGCTAATCTAACCCTTACCATGGCAGTCAAAGTGTGCAGTTTAGGTAATTGCCAGTGTCTGTCTTAAAAACAAGAGTCCCAGTCCCGATGCAGTTGAAGACACTTGGTGCTGTGCCACTGACTTCACGGGGGTCAGAACTGAGCTCAGTGTTCTATTTTAGACAGAGCACAGTTCAAGGAGAGGATACTGATCCCTGTCAATAACTTAAAACTGAACCCAGTTGCCACAGCATCAGGTAATTTCTTAGGAAAGTTTATTAGACTTTTCAATACCAGTACTGAGTTTCAGAGGTATATTTGCTGAATTACTCTTTTGATAAAATCCCTTAATAAGCAAGTCTGTTTGCTCTCCATCTGGTGCTGATCTTACTTAAAAAGTAGTGAGGTTGGCAACTATTACATTCATGGACGGAGTAAGTGTAAAAGTTGCATAAATCAATTAATACTTGTAAGTCCGAAACTTACTTTTAGTTTCTTGAAAAAGCAAACTATGAACTTTTCCTCTTAGGACAGAAAGTCTTTGTAAGATGGAGAAATATCTCACACACTTGTGCTGAAATATCAAGTAGTGATGTTTGTTTTTTGCAGATTCCTTTCCTGTTAATTCTTGTTCCAAATATAGTACTACACTTGCCTTGAAACTGGTTACACTTCATATTCAATGCAAAATTCTTGCACTTTAAAGATTCAGTTTTATCTTTAAGGCTTTAATCTTGCATGAGTAACTTTTAAGTGCTTTTCAGTGATGCACTGAGCAAGGAACTAAAATCCTTTTTTGTTCTTTTTAGTGCTAGATAACATTTATATCCAATGGTGGGCCTTCAGTTGCCATGAAGATGAAGTTACAGGGGATACAGTGTACAGATGTTAGGCAATTTGATCAATGCTATCTGGAAATTATAGTGATTATATATCTTTTTTTTACCTTCTAGGACCCAGCTCTTTCTTCTGAATCACTAAAAGAAAATCAGGCTAGTTTTATTTTTTTCTAGAATCCCTACTAAAAATCTTGTTTAAAATGAGTATGGGAAATCCACTAGCAGATAAGGATGAAACTTTCCAGGCATTGGATTAAAATGCGATGAGCACATACATGGCTTTATGGCTTAACAGTCACAAAAGACATTTCTTCAGTAAGGATGTAAATATCCAAACTAGAAGGCTGTATTGACATATACCAACAGTCATGGAGTCAGAGCTTCACTGACCTTCTCATTGAATGATTACAAAGGGGAAGGGGGTTGGTCTTGACGTCTCAGGCTATCAGACATGAATGAAACCTCCTGAAAGCTTGAAGTAGTGAGAAAAAACTGTGGGCTGCTCTATTTGACAGCCAGTTGACCAAAGTCCTTTATGACCCACATTAGAGTTCACTGTGTACTGTATTCCCCACCCAATAATTTCTGTTTTCCTTTCTCCATAAATTCCAACCATATGATTGTTAATGTGAGATGAAAGGAACATAGCAGACCTCATCAATGTGAGAGACTCAGGTCTATAATTAACATTAGACAGTCAAGTTCGAGTTCCTCATCAGAATGCTGCCAACTTGGGGTTTGAACTGGCCCTCTAAAATTCCAAGGGGATATCTGCTAAAGGATTGAATTTCTACTGTTGCACTCTTTTTTTTTTTTTTTTTTCTTCTCACAAGCAATCCCATCCAGTGACTAACATGTATCAAAGAATAGTGTAGGTCAAGCTTCATTTGGTCTCCTGGCTGCTGCATCTAGGAATGTGGCAAGACACAGCAATCCTCCCTTTTAATTTGCCTTTTGTGGTCTTCTGCTGTACATTTGATGGTGTTCACGGTTATCTTGTGAAGTCACATTGAGCAAGATCATTCTTTGCATTGTTTTAGTTAGCAGCATGCTTAGGCTGGTCCAGAAAAAAAATTGTATAATTACCATTAAGGATATAGAACCATAGAATCGTTTCGGTTGGAAAAGACCTTTAAGATCATCAAGTTCAACCAAAAACCTAAGTCTGACAAGTCCACCACTAAACCATGTCCCTAAGCACCACATCTACATGTTTTTTTAAATTCCTCCGGGGATGGTGACTCAACCACTGGGCAGCCTGTTCCAATGCTTGATAACCCTTTCGGTGAATATTTTTTTCCTAATATTCAGTCTAAACCAGAATCTGCACTGATGCGTGGTCTTTCAGCCTACAGTGCTCTTGTAGCCCATCAGCCACATACAAGCAACTATTACAAAGAGGTGTTTCATGACCAGCTTGCTTGAGCTTGTTGGAACTGCAAGTTATTGTCTGCTACAGGTGGAAAACCTGTCTGTCACCTGAGTGAGAAAACCCTTCCCAGAGACCTCTGAATTGAAACGGGCATGTTTCCCTGAAAAATGTCTCTTCTGAGGACCTAACATCCTCCAAAGAAAATGTTTCACTGAGAAAGCCCTTGCTTTTCTCTATCCCTTATACCAGTTGAGTACAAGTGAGCAAAATGGACTGTGTCCCTGCATCTTCTTCTCCTTGTTTTTGGAGGAGATGAGTGGGAAGAAGTGCAGAGACCTGATACCAACCTCAAGTTAATGGAAAGTTCCTCTTTACAAGTAGTTTCCAAGCTGTTCTGAGCAATAGCTTTACCGGCCCTTTGTGCCTCTCAGATGATAAGACAAAGCTGAAAAGTAAGATATTGTAAGAGTCCCACTTAATTTGTACAGTCAGCTTAGAACAGCTGCAGACAAATACAAGTTCAGGACAAGAGACTGCCGCTCAGGACAAACATTACTCTAAAGGACTGCTGATATTAGTTTGACAAGCAAAAACTTGTTGTTTAAGTCAGTAGTACCAAGGAGCCTGCCTACTGAACAGAAAGCTCACAACTGCTCACAGCAGGACACTGCTGCTTTAACAAGATTTTATCTGGCAGCTACAATTGCCTTTAGGTCTTTGGGGTTTTTTTGAGGGTTTTTTTTTTTCCGTAATCATCTTTCAAACTACAGCAGTATTTGTTGTCCTGAGGTGCTGACTCTAGTGGAAGAGATTCTAGTGGAAGCTTCTACTGCAGTTTGCACAGGCTTCATTTCAGGTCACTAATCACATCCTCCTCAGGCTCTTGCACTGATGGTCCTCCAGCTGGAGGAACTGTCTGAGAGAAATTACGTGACTGGTGTGTTGAGGTCACATTTCTAGATTGAGGGTGGACTGAGGGAAGCGTCTACCCTTTGGATTCAGGGAAGACCTGACATTTGAATGTGGCATGGATGTGCAAGCCTTCAGTCTTCCTTCTCTATCACGCACATCTGCTGCCCTCCAGGCAGCTAGTTCCGTTGGGAATGGACAAAAAGAGAGAACAGAGGGTGTGATGGGTGACTTGAGCTGGCATCTGGATGCTGAGCAGCAAAGTGTCTCTGCTGGATTAGGCTACTTCACCAACAGAAGGCTTATTGGCTATTTTCTGAGTTGCTATCAAAAATCCATGTGAAGAACTTGAGGTGACAGAATAGGAAGTTTTCCCCAAGGCAAATTTAGAGAAGAAAACAGTCATAGAAATAAAACATATTCTGTGTTTTCCAGTATTACCTGTATAACCAAATTTGACAGTCAAAAAGCAGGAGGCCAGGAGATGTAAAAGCATGAGTTAGAGGGCTAGTTGAGATCTTTTGATACATTTTTCTGTGAAAGCTGGAATAACACAATGAAGCTTGAATGATCCTTCTGCTAACCTTGCTCCAGAACCAATCTGACTCCTTCCTGCCATCTCAGCAAAAAGGCAGATTATCTTGGCTAGATACATACTAAGGTCCACGGAGAACTCATTGCTCCAGTACCTACATGAGAGGAATCTTGTTACTAAGTGGAATTCTCATCCCTGAGTTAAGATTTTATTCCCCTTTCCCCACATAAATGCCGGTTTTGGCAAGATGTAGATATTCTGTGGACAAGGCTTCTTTGACTCCTTTCAATGAAGTTAAATTTTTAAAGTGAAGGGGCAAAAAAGGAGAAAACATGACCTTCTAGCCTGAGATTTACTGTTTATTTTCTGGTAGGAATATTTTTTGAAGCATGATATGTTGTCTAATTACTTAGAATCAAATGGTATTGAAATACTCCCTCTAGCCTAGGGAATACTTGGTTTTTCATATAAAGACTGAACCCTCTGTGATCTTGGCTTCTGACTGGTTAGAAAATGCCTTCAGGAAGATGGAGATGAAAGTTCAGATACAGGCAGACAAAGGAGGGAATTAGGATTCTTGAACAAGAGCTCTTAACACTCAGCTAGGAGGTAAGAGAAAATAATTATGCTTCCGCTGATCACCCTAATTTCTGGGATGTGGTAGAACTTAGGTTCCTAACTAGTTAACATCATGTTATTTCTGGATTTAA
This sequence comes from Antrostomus carolinensis, assembly GCF_000700745.2. Classification (NCBI taxonomy): domain Eukaryota; kingdom Metazoa; phylum Chordata; class Aves; order Caprimulgiformes; family Caprimulgidae; genus Antrostomus; species Antrostomus carolinensis. The sequence continues at coordinate 151,142 of NW_010319597.1, read as the reverse complement.
ACAGAGGCCAAAGCCTAGGCATTTGGGAAACTGAGTCCACTGAGAAGTATGAGTGCTGTATAATACAGCAGCAGACTGAACTGGGATTTTGATGTTCTACATTTTGGATCACAATAGTTATGTATGCAATTAGTAAGGATTTAAGAAGCTAATTCCTCCCTCTTATGACCTGGCCTTCCCATCTCGCATCAAGTATCTGTTTTGGCCTCATGGAGCATAGATCCTTTATGTTCTGCCTAGTCTGGCATTGAAGACTATATCCCTGTGTTGATAAATTAATGAAGAAATGTATAAGGAACGGCTGTTTTACTGATGTTGACTTTCATTAACCTGTCTGTACTGGTTTTGACTGGGGTAGAGTTAATTTTCTTCATAATAGCTAGTATGGTGCTATGTTTTAGATTTGTGCTGGAAACGGTGTTGATAATATAAAGATGCTTTTGTTACTACTGAGCTTACACGGGGTCAAGGCCTTTTCTGCTTCTCATGCTACCCCACCAGGGAGTAGGCTAGGAGAAATTGGGAGGGGACACAGCTGGGACAGCTGACCCCAACTGACCAAAGGGATATTCCAGAACGTATGATGTCATGCTCAGCATATAAAGCTGAGGGAAGAAGAAGGAAGGGGGGACATTTGCAGTGATGGCGTTTGTCTTTCTGAGTAACCGTTACGCATGATGGAGCCCTGCTCTCCTGGAGATGGCTGAACACCTGCCTGCCCATGGGAAGTAGTGAATTAATTCCTTGTTTTGCTTTGCTTGCACATATGGCTTTTGCTTTACCTATTAAACTGTCTTTATCTCAACCCATGAGTTTTTCTCACTTTTACCCTTCTGATTCTCTTCCCCATGACAACTGGGGCAGGAAGTGAGCAAGTGGCTGTTTGGTACTTAGTTGCCAGCTGGAGATGAACCACAACACTCTCACAAGAACCTTTTATCACCTCACAGGATAAGTCTTGTAATTTTTCAGAAGGCTTGTGTAGTGTCAGCTTCCCATGTGACTGTCTGTAACTTGGAACACTTTTGCCACCTTATATCCAGCAATGTCACCAAGGCTATAAAAACAGGAGGAACTGCAAGCCTCACAAATACTGAAGACAGTTTGCTAAAGAGGCTGCAATAGTCAGAGTAGTTATGTGATAAATCAGTAAGTGATGTTGTCTCTATTTGTTTTTAAGAGCGACCTGGAGCTCATGCAGTAGCACTCTTCTCCAGATGGGTTTCCACAGCATCGTCTTCCGTAACACACCAATGAGCCACGAGACTGAGACAGAAATTCCAGTTTGGGGAGGGTGTGAGTCATGAGATGGTGAGTGAAAGAAACAGCAGGATAAAAATAACAGAGCACAGTATGATGCAGAATATTAATCTTTTACCCTGTGTTATCCTAGCTTGTCTTACATATACTACTATGTTATGTTGTAGATGCTCTACTGCTCCAAACAGATCTCTGTTTGCTACTCTGAAAGATTATGTCTCAGGATGGCAGATTGCAGGGACTTCTAATACTTGTGCTTTTAAGTTGGCTGAAAATTCTTAATCAAGAAGTTCCTGCAATAGAAAATATATAATCAAAATGCCACTTCTGCAGCATTTGTATTTTTTATATTTTATATGGAAACATCAAGTTCAGTTAATTTAACAACTGAATAAATTTATTTAATCAAAAATTAAAATGATATCTCTTTAAAGTCCCTCTTTTTTTTCCAACTTTCCTTTTTTTTCTTTTTCTTCCTTCAGGAGGAGAAAAAAAAAAAGAAAAGTACAAAAATACCATGAAAAACTGCCATAAAATTCAACTTTGATTCTAGCTAACATGGCTAGAAAAAAGAAGTAAGAAAAAAAAAAAAAAGTAGAAAAAGTAGAATCAGTAAAATCAGAAGAAAAGCCAGGCATTTTATTTTGAAATGTGAATCTTTATTTTTCTACTTAAATCTGCCATTTCTGTCCTGGCTGAGCTTCATTCTGAGATCACTCACCACAAAATCAGGAGCCCTTCTAGGGAGCTATTGTTTTCAGCTCAGCTAGTTTGAACTATTTGAGTAAATCACCTAACCCAATCACCTTGACATGTCCTATAATAACTGGAGCAAGACAGTGATCTTCAGAGAGCTATTTGGAGCTTAGGAAGCCCTATTACCATGTCATTTTTCAATTCAATGTGGAATCTGGGCATCATCAAGACAGCAGGAGTTTTTCTTTTAACTTCAAAGGGTGCCAGCTCTGACACTGAGTCTACACTGCAGATTAACACGTAGACAGCTCTTTTGATGGAAATTGTGTCTTTGTTATTTGGGGATGGGGAGAAATGTTTGTTTTATTTCACACAGATTTAGTTCAAAATCTTTCTGATGGATTTCATTTTGCTTTTTTTTTTTTTTATGTAACTCACCTTCAGGCTTTGTCAGGACTGTGGAAAAGTTTGCTAAAACTGGGGGAAACACAAACAAACGATAAGGCAACCTTCTCTGACAAGCAGTGAGGTGTCTGTGTGGTCCCTGTGCTGCAGCATTCGGAAACTGAATGACTAATCTTTGTAGGGCTCTCCCTTCTCTTTGCCCTTTCAGGGCTGCTTGATGAAGAGAAGCATTTTCACACACACTGAAAAAAGATGCTGTTTAATCATGGTTGATTTAAGGTCACTTGATTTAAGGCAGGCATGTGTGTGTAATGTAGTATGGTTTAGGTATGCAGTTACCGTTAGAATACTCAATAGTTGTTTGAAACTAATTTCTTTGATCCCATTAAGTTGAAACTACTTTGAAAAATCCCTTTTTTTCTTTTTTTTTTTTTTTTTTTTTTTCTATTTTGTCTTACAGAGGCTGCCTGGGAAGCTACTTGGGAATATCTTTTCTGGTTTTTAAATACTATTCTTAAGCAATCTTCTGTTATTTTTTACATTTATATTTCCATCTATTTAACTTATTCTTGTATATCAAGTATTTTTATTTTCCAATACGTAAAGAAAAAAAAACAACACCTATTTTTGAAGTTATACAAAAATGGAAGTCATTGTAATCATGATTTGATGTCTTTGGAACACATTTTGTTTACTATTCAATAGCCACTGTTTTTATTAGGACATTGTTTGAACATAACTTTAAGCCCAATAAAGTTCCAGAGCTAATCTCCTGGGAGAGGATATTTATGGTCCATATTTTCAGAGAGGGAGATTGGAAGTAGAAAAAGGCTTAAGTATTTAGGCCTCAGTTCAACTCTGAAGTCAGGGGAAATTTGTCCGTTGCAAATAGTCATTTGACCAGTTGAAGAAGTCAATTGCATGTGCAAATGCCCAGCTTGAAGGGGTAGTTGCATTCAGTGTCCTCATTGCAAGCAGAAATGTAGGCCTCAGATTCTGTACGTTAACTGCAGGGGAAATGACCTATTTTTCTGGAGAGAAAAAAAACCTGCCACAACAATCTAATTTGCAGGAACTGTAAGAGTAGAAACAATACTGTTTTTCTCTAGAATATTTGATTATGCAAACAAATTGATGAACCAGACACTTCCAGCAGGGAAACCACTGATGGTGCTTGGTGACAATCAATAAATATTAGCACCTTTGAAGGGAAACTGAAATAATGGTGCATCTTACAGTTGGTTCTAAGGCATAATACTGTATCTAGTGTGGAACCTAATGATTTGCTCTTTATATTTACTATAGCTTTTTGCATTACAGAAGTCCGATTGTTTTCCTCCTGCAGATACTGACCATTAGGAAGACACTGCTGCAGAGACTGAAACCAAACCCCTTTATTACTTGTTCTCAAGTCATCGTGGGTTAGGAGAAGTTGCTGAAAAATTTTCTCCTGGGTAAACTGTCATGTCCCCATCAAGCATATGTTCTCAGTGAGTTGGATTTCTTCATTCCTATTGTTGAATATCTGTTCTGCTTGGAGGTTTCTCTCATAGAGGAACTGGTCAGCACCACAAAAGGAGTGTGCAGGGGTCCCATAGAAGTGCAAAAGCTTGGAACTCACACCAGGCACAAGAAGACTTTACTACTTGAGATTTTGTTTGGAAATAAATGAGTTATTGTCATAGATTGGGCATCTTCTACCATGGTTCTTACGTATCAAAATTTCTCATCATTCTGGAAGGAGATTCAAGTATTTGTTCTTTTTATTTTATTGGCATTGATCTTTATTTATTTTGTATTCTTGAGATGTGTTGCATCTCTGGAGTTTGTATTTCTACTTTTAGCATAGAAGTGCTGTACATACAAGTCTAGAATGCATCTGCAGATTAGTTTAATTTTTCATGTGACTTTGACTTGACAATTTTTCTGTTTATGTTTATATTGCTACTTCAAAAATGTGCATTCCCTGTATTCTTTATGCCTTTTTCGCATTTATAACTCAATAAAATTATGTCTCCATTCTTCAGAACCATATCACATGTGCATAACAGTGATAAGTTTTTTAATAATAATGACTGATAATTGGAAATGGGTTAAACTATATATTTGCATATCTAATCTATATCTGTCTGTCACAGCCTGAAAGTCTTCTGATGTAGGATTTGAGATGGTGAAAAAATTACCACTAAGCAGTATGCTCAGCTCAGGAATAATTCTTCGTGAAGCCATTTGGACTTGAAAAGTTGATTTTTCTGTTCCCTAAAGGTGTATGTTGTTTATTTCTGTGATCACATTCTGTGATTCTGTGATTTCAGTTCTCACCAGGGCTAAGTTCAGAACTGGTATTATTAGAGTCAATGGAGTGCTACCCATTTCATCAGGCTGTATGTGTCATGTTACTACAGCTCAGGGATACATAAATTACTGCAATACGACCTTTGTCGTAGAATATGCAAGTTTCTGAGGAGCGCTAGCATAACCTCTCCAAGCATCCAGTCATTGTATGATTAAGAAGGAACAGAGCCCAGGAGATCTACAACTGGCCTGGAACAGCAAAGGCTTGGGTTATGTTGAATGGCCTCACATGAGTTTTCTTTGTCAGAGTGTGTATATTAGATGAGATCCCAACATACGTCTCTCATTAGAAGTTAACAAGTACTAATTTGAGTAGAGGGCTTTATGTCTGTCATTTGTTATGGTGAAGCCAGCAAAGCACATTCCAGATATAAATCTTTTAAAAGTTAACATAGGGTGCAGCCCTCATTTCAGGAAGTCTCTAAAATTGATTGAATGGGGCCAGGAGGGCATGTTGTGATTCTAACATTGCTCCTTAAGTATCTGCCGTAGGATGAGTAGATTTTGTTCTGTTCCAGTACAGAATTTCTTGTTCAAGGAAGAAACTGGTAAAGGGATTCAAGCAAAGGATAATGACAAAATGATAACAATCTGAATAATTATGATCTTAGATATGTGAGCTGCTCTAGTAGGAACTGTACATCTAGATGGATCAGTATTTCCATGGTAGCCTTGAGGTTGCATGCCACGTTCAAAGCACATAGGTAGCTGAAATGGGTTTACTCATTGTTTGAGCATTAGGAGGTTCTGAGGATGATTTTGATTTTGAGCTGGAATGAAAAGCTAACACAGCAAATATGTTCATGGTTTCAAAAGTTTATATTTCAGATTAGGCTAATATCATTTTGATTCTATCGATCAGCTTATAATTTACAATAAAAATTCAATTTAGATGAAAATATCCTCAATCCAAAAAAAGGGAGTTTGGTTCGAAATTGACTCTGTCCCTAAACACCTCCTAGCTCTGTGCTTAGGCTTTGAGCCTTTAATTACAGGAAAAAAGTCCAAGGTAGGCAGGAAACACAATAGAAAAGTCTCCTAATAATAAGAAAGGTGATAGACTGAAATCCATAGAGATCAATCCATTGCATAAACAAACTATAGGATGTTTAATTACGGGATTCAGATCTATAGACTTGTGTGTGTGTTTGCAGCAAAGAAAATTTGCAGAGCATGTGCCCACAATATGCCCAACTAAATCGTCTGCCAACACTCTACTGAACACTAAGTTCATTCATTATTATTGCTGTGTTTTTAAGAGGCAAGATGAGCAAAATCAACATCAATCTCCAACAGATGGGACTAGAGAAGGGCAGCTGCAGGCATACGGTGCACTACATAAGGCATGCAAGCGCACGTGGAATCCTCTGCCCCCAGAGCTCTGGCATTTCCGTTACACAGGCAGTAGGAAAATACAATTATCTGAATTAACTGTCACTCCACAAATCCCTTTACTTTGTGCTGCTCAGTTGGAAAAATAGACAGGACTTGGGGAACACTTGGTACAGAGGTGCAATTTGTCACATGGCAGCAAGGGCAGTGGTGAAAGAGCATATTAGAATCATAGAATAGATTGGGTTGGAAAAGACCTCCAAGATCATCAAATCATCGTTACTGCCTGCGTGAGATGAGCAAGGGCATTCCTTTAGCCTCCTGCCTTTTCTTTTTTGTTCTTGGTATCTCATTTTATTTTTTTACCTTTGGGGCTGAAAAGCTGGTAAATGAGATGACAGCACAGGCATGCAGAAAATAAAATAACAGCGGAAACACGTGTAAACAAGATTACTGGGCCAAAACAGTGCCTCTCAGCACATTAACTGCACAGTGGGGGACATACAGCTGGGGCAGGCCTTGAGGCATTTTTGCCTGGGTATAGCAGATGCAGGCAGAAAATATTAACGCAGTGCTCTTGAGAGAGCTGCTGTCATCCCTGTTCATGGTGTGTAGACAAACCGAGGGTGGGAAAGAAACATAAGGAGTTTTATTTGTTTGGGGTTTTTTAAATTATTCTTCCTCTCTACTCCAGCCCCCTTGCAGTCATGTTGGATTTCCACAACTTTAAAAGGATCTCAGCTGTCGTTTCTCTGTGTCTTGTGCACGTACACACATGCATTTTCTGTCTCTGTAGACCACAAAGATAGGACATTATGAGTTGCCTTGGAATGAGAAATCCGATAATGACCAAACATGTTTTGTTGACGATAGGGAGGGGATACCTCTGAGTGGGTTATTTGTTGTTGATTTAAAATGCTTGAGGTTGCTGATACAGCCCAGTCTGGTAACCTGTCTGTAGTATGGTCTGAAGTGCTGCGAACTCTTAACTTTGAGAGCTCTGTGTGAGGAAGGGGCCACAGGAGAATAGAATGAGCTTGTGTTTAAAAAAAATCCAAAACCATATCACAACAAACCCTCCACCTTTCTGCTTGCTGGCAGAATCTCTGCTCCCTCCCACGCAGCCCCAGCTGGAGAGCCTTTACTTGCTGCAAAAGCTACTCTGCCTGTGCCAGTCTCTTTCCACTCAGTGCTCCCTCTCCCTCCCTTCTTCATAGGTAGCAGCAGCAGCTGCAGCCCTCTTTTCTGACTCCAGAGGCATGCCACGCTTATGTAATTTCTGTAAGGCAAAGGAGGAAAACATGTATTCGGTGTTAGTATGGGGTCAGGGTGGTCTTCCTATGTGCAGAGATTAACAGGTCCTTCTGCATCAAGACTCCTACTTCACTTCCAGGTTGGAGTAAAGTCTTTTGCCCAGGCCCTGAACCTGTCACACCCATAAAGCAGAGGCAGAGGAGCTTTGTGCTCATGTGCTTCTGGGTTTAAAAATGCCTTTCAGGCTATAGTTCAACCTGGTGTTTTGAGTCAAGCTAAGTTAATGGGTTGTGAGGATAATGGCCATGTGGGAGCTTTTTTTCCATGTGACTGGCAAAACCTGTTCTATTTTGGCAGTAAAGGATCAGTGCTGCTGCAGAGGGCTCCTCTAGTGAGAATGTCCCCTTATTTCCCCTCCTCTGTCAACCAGAGGAAGGAGAGACTAAATATCTTATTGAACCATGCTGAGTCATGTCTGAGTTAAGGACCCACAGTGAGTAAAGCTTAATGTAGTTTTTGGGAAGGGATTAGAAGGCAGGAATTAATTTTCCTGTGGTAACCCTGGGGTCTGCCCCATTCCCACCAATCAGTGAAATTTGTGCTAATATGGAAGTTAGAAACAGGTGTGTGCTCCACTTATTATAAAGTGTGAGTGATTGCTTCCCTTTTTGTTGAGGAAGCACAGCAGAGGACTTGCTTTTGTACTACAGGTAAGTCACAGTCTGAATAATGACTCTGAAGCTCCAGTAAGGCTGCTAGTGTCAAGGAGTGAAGAATGAGCTGAGCAGCCTTTGGGGACTGAAGGGATAGCAGCAGCTTCAGTGCTATTTATATGTATCTAAGATCTGTTTTATAAATGGATAACAGCTATCATTCCTCACCTGCACAGAAGTTACAGACCTCTGAGAAAGATAACCGGCAACTGGGATTAACTTAAACAAGATCACTCACTGAAAGAAGGAATACAAAATGCTATTTTGAGAAGAGCATGCTCCTAAAGTGTAAAAAAAGATTAACAGGTATCTCTGATTTACTTTCCTGTGAACTCACCAAAGTACTCAAAAACCTGGTTTTGTTTGCATATTTCTGTGTCTCAGCTCTTTGTAGAGCTGGAGGTTGTAATGACTTACTAACATGGATTGTTAGGTAACTGTGCTGTAGGAGGGATGTTGTAGCCATTTTGAAAGAATTTTAAGGTTTTAGAAGTTGACTACATCTAAGTAGCAGAAAAAGATTCATGTGACTTAGGTGGGCAGGGATATATCATGGCTATTGAGTTACAAATAGAAGCTCCCTCAAGCTTTACTATTGTCTGCAAGAGTTTGGAGCTGAGATCTCTGTATAAACAACTCATCAGAGAGTCACAAACAAGACTGTGGGGAAAAAAAATCCCATCTGTCACTGAAGAATTCTCACACAACAACCCGATTAGGCTGTTTGCTAGAATTCTTTACCCTGATATCCTCTGAGTTTCTTTCAACTTTTTCTCTCATTTTGTCTTTACAGCTCAGGCTGAAAGGCAAATAGCATGTAAGAGCAAACTCTTTCCTATCTGGTTACAGAAAGAATTGCCTTGTCCAGTGGTGCATGATGAGAAAGGTGTACAAGAGAACAAAACTCTCATCAGAGCCCTTGCAGTGCCATTCTCTAACCTATGCTGTGCATACCTGAGCCTCGCTGGCGCTGCCTGGCTATGCAGGTGGAGAATTCCCAGGCTCAGCACCCCACCCAGGGGAGCTTCTGCGTTGCTTCAGCTTTGCTTGATTTTTCCATGCCCGTCATGTTTCATCAGTGTGACAAAAAAAGCAATCTGCTCTTTGTGTGTATTTGTTACACACACATAGAGGAAAGAATAAAGATCATTAAGGGTTTTTTCTCCTTAGCTTTTTCCAGCCTGCTTTGCTAAACTGGCACTCCCAGGTCAGCCTCCTTTGGAAATCTTCATAAATAAAGCCCTTACTGAATCCCTTCAAAATAAAAAAAAAAAAAAAAAAGGTAGTGAGTCTGACAGTTCACAGCTGAGCAAACTTTTCTTCACTTAGATTGGAGTTCTGTTGAGTGAGGTTTGGCATCCGGAAAGAGAATAATAACAAAATAACTTTAACATTTGTCTTTTTTTTTTTTTTTTTTTAAGTCTGTTTAAAGCATTTTAATACACCAGCATGCAGTTTGCAACACATATATAGAGGCAGCTTTTGTCACTAACTGTTGATCATCTAACAGGCTTTCTGTGAGGAATATTAACAAGAGCAGATGGGAGGGAAAAAGAAAGGGACAGGCAACAATTAACGATAGTTTTTCAAACTAGAAATCCAGGTTAGTGTAGCTAAATAATGATGACAGCTAAAACTCTGATTTCCCAGCCTTTATATTAATTGGTGGTAAAACAAAGTATCTTGCCTTCCATTGAGATGAACCCTAGTATAGTGGTGTGTCCTGAAGAACTCCATGGTGAGCATTTCCATTCTCTGTATTTGCACTGGTGAAAATAAGAATAGAAATTCCTTTTCACAACTTTATTCATGATATAGTAGATTCCAATAATAAAACCTAGCTAATTATCTCCTGACCCACCCTTCAAAAAATGCCATTCAGGCTTGAAAGGGTCTTCACACTTGTGGTTGTCTAGTTTAGAAAGTGTTCATTTTTATTATGATTCTCATAGTGTTCAGGGTAGGCACAAGGGAAAAATCTTTTGGAAGTCATCCTCTTGAGACCTATAGTCTAAGTAAAGCAGAAGCACATGAAAGAGCATGGATGGAATATAGGATAATAATAGATTCTTTTGCTAAGACTGAAGGCCAAGAAGTTGGGAAGGCAAATAAGCAGATGAATCAAGTGGAAATGAGGTAAGAATATTCTCTTATTCTTCCCTTGGACACAGAGACATGGCAGGTCCATTCTAAAGAAGGTGCTTTGATGAAATTTAAGCCATTTTCAGGCTCCATAACAGCACCAAAGATAGCACAATCCATCTTAGCAAATAAATGTACCAAATTCCTAAAGAGATGGGTTACTCTAGAGGCTGCTAACATCCTTATAAAGAAGGCTATTAGCCTTCTCCCCCCTTGAGAAAGAGGGCTTATAGAAGGTTGTACAGTGGGGAAGAAAGTAATAGAGAATAACTTTAAAAAAAAAAAAAGGGAAAAAAGTAATTAAAGCCCTAAAAATTCAGTGCAATGAACTGCACTGTATCATGGGTGTCTCCCATAGATGGTAGTCGAGTACCCAATCTGTGAATTTTAAATATAGGCAAATTATGTTTAATATTGCAGTTCATGGGTGCTGTTACAAGGCCAATGAGATCCCTTCTCTCAGATTGTTAACATAACAATAGTGTGGGCTTGTGGGCACCTTGAAAACCAGCAAGCAGACTGTTGAATCAGGCTTACCTTTTTCTATATTGATACCAAAGGTGTAAAGCAGTTCTTAAGTGTATGTTTAAGTATCATACAATCACAGACTTGTTGGTTGGAAAAGTTCTCTGGAGGTCTGAAGTTCAGCTTCAAAGCAGGACTCATGTCAATGCTAGATTAGATCAGCTACAGATTCCTACATCCAAGTCTTTAAAACCTCCAGGGGTGGAGTTTCAATCACTTCTCTGCATCACCTGCTCTAGAGCCACACTGCCTCTTGGTGAAACAATTCCTGATGACCTGCTTGAGGCTCCCAAGATCTAAGTAGATATGGGAGTGGATATGGGGTGAAGTGAAACATCACACTGGATTTCTATTTCTTTAAAATTTTTTCAATCCTATGATTTAAGGCTGCTATTTCAAGCCCTGTGGAAGTTCAGTTTTCCATAGCATCAATCTAGGGATAATTTCCCACCATGCTCCCATAGAAATTACCTTTGTCATGAGATGCTCTGAATCAGATAGCATTATGGTCTCTGCTTTGTGCTGAAAATGTGGCTCTGCTAGTTACAGAACAATGCGTGCAAGAGAAATGGCACCAACTAGTATTCCAAAGCCTATCTCCTTAACGTGACTCTTGGAAACAAAGCCTGATGTTCATGTCATTTAGGGCTTTGTGGTTATTAGAGAAGGTGTTTCCTACAAAGGACTTTCCATGCACAAAGACGAACACAGAAGTGCTCATTCATTAGCCTGTATTTTTTGAGTGAAACCATCTGTTACCTGTTTCAGACATACTAGCTTGTGTCAATGAATAAATAGTCAGAAACAGAGCTGTAGCGTGCACAGTGTTTGCCTGCTGAAAGGGCTTGCAGAGGTGTCGGTATGTATTTAGTTAATGCACATCAACTGCCTGGTGCATACTGTCTTATATTCCTACATCTGCAACAGTCGCCTCCTGGCTTTTGTAATTTTACTTTAAAGGGAAAATTAAAATAAGAAGGCTAACAAGAGCTAACATAGAGTTGCATACACAATGCTGGGATTTATCACAAAAGACTGTGTTAGGAGAAAAGTTACAGCTGATGAACTGATCTCAGTGAATTAAAAGGCTAATGCCAACACAGTGTTACCATTTTTTTCATAGAGTGGACTGATTTCATCAGCCTTTTCCTTTCAGTAAAACACACGAGTAGAAGCGATATTAGTATTTCTGCACTGGATTCTGTTGATAATATCTCAAGTGAAAAAGCCATAGGATGTACAGGAAGTTTCTATAAATGTATTGTTTTAAGTAGCCATGTTATTGAGAGCAGTTTTCATTACATTTCCTGAAAGAAATTGCAAAAAGCAGCTTCACTCAAGGCCAACATTACTGATGTAATCACTTTTATAAAGTGTCTAGAAATGGTGTAACGACTCCAGCTCCATTCCGACATACAAAAATTTCCAATATTGAGGTACACCATAGTGTGTGTGACTTAAAACATAAACTGTTTCAGGAAGACTCTTGGCTTTCTCCTGATGCAGATTGATGCGTAATAGTAATTTACAGACAGTCACTTTTTTCTATCGCTTGGGAAATTATTACTTCTCATATTTTTATTTTTTTCCCCTTATACTTTATCCCAAATTTAGAAAACAAGTGAAAATACTTAAAGAAAGGTATTCAAAATTTTGAAAGTTTAAACTGAAATGTTTTATAAGATAGCAATTTTTTGTAGCCAAAATGAGACAGTGCAATGAATAGAATATATATGAAATTATGCTTACAAAATTTATTTGTATTAGGTGTCATAGAAATCAGATATGAAGGTGAAACAAAAATTTACTGGTATGTTGGATGAAAGGCCTCCATTCACCCAAACTATGTTATCCAGCAGAATGTTGTTCTAACTTTTTCCACTAGCTTCTTTTCTACTCAGAATTGCAGGAGACATCTCCCATTTGCCAGGAAATTAAAGACTTGGAAAACTACAGTGATGATCAAGACAGAAACTGAGAATAGGTAAGATATACATTTATTCTACTGTGGAAGTTTATCTGGTCTGATGTGTGTGGTCAGCTTTCTGGATCGCATCCAGGATCTCCATCAGCCTGTTTGTAGGCATTCCTCTATCCCTGTAGTCTCAAAGCACCTCCAGCAATTCATTAGAAACCATATAAAAACAGGTCCTGCACTGAACATGCTAATCTAACTCTGTGCTGGAAGAGTGATGTGGAAATATGAGGAATAATCTGTGTGAGTAGTCTGTTCTGGGAATAACATCATTCCCTTTCAGTGGTACAAGTCCCCAGATACCCTAAACTGGAGTGAATAAACATCCCATATCTCAAAGGGTGTTTGTCAATGCAGTAATGTAAGGAGGAAAAGTATGAAACAGCTGAGACTTGTGGTAGAGTTAAGAATAATGAATAGGATTCAAAAAATACCAGCCCTACTAAGGTAACAGCTCTGGTGTACTTCACCCTAGTACTACAGCCCTTGTGTTTGCTTCTCTATTGCCAGAAAGCTTAATGCAGGATAAGGTTTCTATCAGTACTTGAAATTTTATTTTGATATTTTAGATACTAGAGAACATAATTCAGCTAAATAGTACAATTTCCTTTAAGGAGCGTTGATACAACTTGAACCTCATGTTATTTTGACTTCTAAGGAGTCATAAGATTTATCTTGATCACAAAATAAGCAGCAGAAGTGCCTTTACCATATGTAGATTAAGATAAAATGGTGTAATTGCATCTCATTCCCTTATGTAGATTAAGATAAGAACAGTCTGGCACCAGGGCAGTATTTTGATAGTGAACACTGTTTATGCAGACACTCCCACCTGCAGAAGCTCCAGCCTTCCCAAAAAGCTAGTCTTTGAGCTTTGGTAAATTAAGTAAGATTTTCTGCCCTAACCCTTCTTAGTGTCCTTCAAAATATTTTTTTTTTCCCCTTTTGATTGTAGTTATTTATCCTTTCTCCTTAAAATGTAAGGAAAAACTTTTTTTTTTTTTTTTTTTTTTTTTAATCCATATTATCACTGTGCATTTTGTCATATTATTGTATCCCACAAAGTTTCCCTGTTTCATCTCTAGGGATTGTTCTTTCACGGAATCACAGAATGTTGGGGATTGGAAGGGACCTTGAAAGATCATCTAGTCCAATCCCCCTGCCGGAGCAGGAACCTAAACAATTTTACACAGGAAGGCGTCCAGGCAGGTCTTGAATGTCTCCAGAGAAGGATACACCACACCCTCCCTGGGCAGCCTGTTCCAGGGCTCTGTCACTCTCACTGTAAAGAAGTTTTTTCTCAAGTTTAAGCGGAACCTCCTGTGTTCCAGCTCACACCCATTGCTCCTTGTCCTATTGTTGGGCATCACTGAGAAGAGCCTGGCTCCATCCTCGTGACATTTGCCCTTAACATATTTGTAAACATTAATTAGGTCTCCCCTCAGCCTCCTCTTCTCCAAGCTAAAGAGACCCAGCTCCCTCAGCCTTTCCTCATCAGGGAGATGCTCCACTCCCTTAATCATCTTCGTGGCTCTGCGCTGGACTCTCTCAAGCAGTTCCCTGTCCTTCTTGAACTGTGGAGCCCAGAACTGGACACAATATTCCAGATGCAGCCTCACCAGGGCAGAGTAGAGGGGGAGGAGAACCTCTCTCGACCTACTAACCACACCCCTTCTAATGCACCCCAGGATGCCATTGGCCTTCCTGGCCACAAGGGCAATGAATTTATTTACTCATTGTATTTACTCTTTATTTACTCATTGTATTTCACACTTAGATGTTTAAGAAAATGATCTTTATTTCTATTGCTGTGAAACTTAGATTAAATGATTGTGGTTCCCTACTAATGTTTGATGGTCAGGGTGGCCCACCCACCAATTATTTTTTCATGCAGGATTAAATTTAGATTGTTCTCCACCTTAACACTGACCTGACAATATGCAATATGAAATGAGAGTGAAAAACTACAAAGTTGCATTTAATCTGTGTAAGCACAAATAAATGCACCGAGTAAGGACCAGTGGAAAAACTTCTCTCATAATTTGTCACACTGGGAGAAATTTAAGTGCTGGTCTCCAGATAAGGTAGTCTGGTTCACATAGGGTGAGTGGGAGAAGATTCTAGGTCAGAGAGACTGAACTGTTCACAACATGAAGAAAACCTGACCTGACAAAACCAAACTCTGCCCTTACATTAGCTGCAGGAGCAGTGACCTCAGTGACACTTTCCCCTTTCTCTCCAATGATTTGCTTCATGCATCATGAAATGTGCATTGGTTTGACAGCCAGCAGGGTACTGAAATATGGAGAAAGAATTTTGCAGATGTAAAGTTCTTGACTCGTTGAGTTGATCTGGCAAAGTAGATGTGTTTTGTTCTGTATGTTGTTCTTTAAACTTGGAAACCATGAAATGACTTTAAGAAGACTCTTAGTGACAGAAGAGATCTGTTTAGATCCCTAATCAGCCCTCTAGATCTTGCTTAAAGATGAAAGATTTTTCTAAATGCAGCTGTCTGGCTAAGAACAGAACATGGAAAGCTGGAATTCTGGGGATTGAATTGGATTTTCCCATGCAAGAGCATGTATGCAGCAAGATACATGCCATTTTGTTTACTCCTCTATAGAATCCAGTGAAGACAGCTTCGAAAGCTCACAGATAGCTCACATACCAGGAGAAGTTACTTCTCGGTGATGAATCTGTACTAAATTTATCTCAATTCCAGAGCAGCAGTTTATAGTGCTATGGTTTATAGCAGTTTATATTTTAAAATAAGAACCTTCTTTCCTTGGCTTCTGAGTCTGAAGTTTCACTTGGGAAACTTCTCTCATCAGTTCTCGTTGTTGTTTTTTTTTTTTTTTTTCCCCCCTCTTTCAAGAAAATCACGAGCTGCTGAAAGGTCCCAATTTAAGTTCTGTGGGATGGCAGGGCCCTGCAAATGGTCTCTGCAGAAATGACTCTTGGCAAAGGCCACATGCCTGCTCTTTTATTTGATTTCCTATGTGAGGGTGAAATTCCCACCACAGGGACATCTGTGGGTTGGTGAGGGAAGGTGAATACATTCCTGGAAGACAAATAGTCAAAAACACGAATAAGCTTGTCCTCAAAGTGATGGGAGGGAATATAGAGCTTAATAGGTACATGAGGCAGATGGGTAGGGGAACAAGTTGTGGGGATACAATGAGAAACGCAGACAAAAAGAAGAGTATGGGGGACATTGTCTTCTACTCTGTGAAAGAATTCATGTAGTCAGTGGATGCCACCGAAAGGAAATCTGCCTGGGTACAGAATATAAAAAATAATTAGGAAGAGGCCCTATAGTCAGATAACATCAATATAGGAAATATTCTGGAATGACTGCTCTGAAGCATTTTCATTCCACAGTGAAATAGGTGTAAGGTACATGGAGGATTTGTGGTCATAAAGGTTTCTCATCATTCTCAGACGGTCAAGCTGAGTATAGAGAAAGGAACCTGCAGTGAGACTAAGTATGCAGCTGGGCTGATATTGTTCTGATATCCTGTTGTGGAGGTGTTTTTTTGTTATTTTAAATAGTTGTCAAATATATTTTGTAAAATGGGTACCCAGTAGTAATGGCTGGAATACAAAATGGCTCTGCTTATAGTCCTCCCATTGGATTTGTGCAAGGCATTTGACACTGTCCCGCATGACATCCTTGTCTCTAAGTTGGAGAGGCATGGACTAGATGGATGGACGGTGGATAAGGAATTTGCTGAATGGTCACACTCAAAGAGTTGTCAAAAGTTTGATGTCCAAGTGTAGACTGGTGATGACTGGTGTTCCTCAGGGGTCATTATTGGGACAGGTGCTGTTTAACATCTTTGTTGGTGACATGGACAGTGGAATTGAGTGTACCCTCAGCAAGATTGCCAATGACACCAAGCTGTGTGGTTTGGTCAACATTTTAGATGGAAGGGATGCCATCCAAAGGGACCTTGACAGACTTGAGATGTGGGCCTGTGCAAACCTCATGAAGTTCAACAAGGCCAAGTGCAAGGTCCTGCACCTGGGTCGGGGCAACCCCAGGCACAAATACAGGCTGGGTGATGAATGGCTTGAGACCAGCTCCGAAGAGAAGGACTTGGGAGTGGTGGTGAATGAGAAGCTGAACATGAACCGGCAATGTGTGCTTGCAGCCCAGAAGACCAACCGTATCCTGGGTTGCATCAAGAGAAGCGTGGCCAGCAAGTTGAGGGTGGGGATTCTGCCCCTCTACTCTGCTCTGGTGAGACCTCAGCAGGAGTACTGCATCCAGTTCTGAGGCTCCCAACATAAGAAGGACATGGACTTACTGGAGCAAGTCCAGAGTAGGGCCATGAGGATGATCCAAGGGCTGGAGCACCTCTCCTATGAGGACAGGCTGAGAGAGTTGGGGCTGTTCAGCCTGGAAAAGATAAGGCTTAGGGGAGATCTTATAGTGAACTTCCAGTTCCTGAAGGGGGCCTACAAGAAAGCTGGGGAGGGGCTTTTTACAATAGCAGGTAGTGATAGAACAAGGGTAATGGCTTTAAACTGGAAGAGGGTAGGTTTAGATTAGATATTAGATTAGATTAGATATTAGAAGAAATTCTTTCCTGTGAGGGTGGTCAGACACTGGAACAGGTTGCCCAGAGAAGCTATGAATGCTCCCTCCCTGGAAGTGTTCATGGACAGGCTGGATGAGGCTTTGAGCAACCTGGTCTAGTGGAAGGTGTCCCTGCTGATGGCAGGGGGGTTAGAACTAAATGATCTTTAAGGTCCCTTCCAAACCAAACCATTGTATGTTTCCATACCATACATTTCATTGGATCTCAGATATGTGCATCATAAATTTTCAGTTACTGGGAACCTTTAAATCCTTAGCTGCAGAAATTAAGCTATGAGAGGGACAGCTCTAGCTTTTCCTTGCTTAAATTTAAAAGACCTTCCTGTGTTTAGAGAATTTGTTGACCATATGAATGGAACAATCTAAGGAGGGAGAATGTAAACCCCATAATTTCCTCTAGTTGGGGTAGCAGAATTGGGAACATCAAGACTCAAGAAGCAGGCTTGCTCTTGAGTTTATATTTTGTTAATTAATTACCCTAACAATGCTAATCCTCGTAAGAGGAAAGAGCTTGTCTTCTACAACCATATAATTGTAACACACGCTGTTCATGGTATGCACCAGAGGTACATTTGCTTCCAATAGGATTTTTCCTGTGATGGTGTTTGTTAAAGAAAGTGCCTCAATACCTAGAGTCACCCTGATATTCAAGGAGGAAAACAAAACAAAATCCTGGTTGGAACTGTATCAGAATGCTGCTGACCACATGGCAGAGGTTGCCTGTTAAAGCCAGAAAAAAGGTAAGATTAAATCATGTGAGGATTACCTGAACTGCCCTACCCCTACGTGCTGTCCCATGTGCTAAAGGAATAAAGCAAAATAACTGATTGACAATGCAACAACACTCATTCATTTCAAAAGGAAATAATGCCCTGTTAGATTCTTGCCTGCTTGCATTTAAATAACAAATACTTACAGTCTCAAGATCTTAAGGGCTGCAATCTTCTGTACAGAGGAAACCATCTTTAGCTTAGTGATGAAAAGAAACAGATGTTCTCTCCTTTATGCACTAATCTGCCTATATGTTCCAGAAAATTAAAGTTTGGGGAGTTCAGTTGGGGGGGTGAGCTCTTCTAGGAGGGAAGGTTCAACAAAACCACTTCAAGTACTTCCACTGAAAATTATTTGTCTTTTTATGGATCAGTAGCTTGCAGGCAGATTGCCTGTTACATTTCCAGAAAATTAACAGCTTGTTTTAACAGTTCTTTATTATGCAACTTTCTTGTATCCATCTCCTCTTGTGCTGTTCCCAATTTCATGTGGGCTATATTATGTCAAAGCAATATTTTTTCTGCTGCCAGATTATGTTCAAGTTCTGCTGTGGTTCAGTGCCAAGTGTTATTGACTTCAGGGTGAGGAAGGCAGGTTCTCATCTGGATTTTATCCTTATTCTGCTTCTTTTGTGCACTTGAGATTAAAGATTTTCAGAATTAAACTGATAAATTTTGTATCTGAAGAAATTGGGCAATTCTCAGCTAACCTAGATCTAATATATGTTTTTATCATGCCATGTTTGATGTAATCATATACAAGTAGAGTATCACACTTCACTGGCCCTACAGGGAGACTTTTCTGAGTGAGGCTTTCATCTGTTTCCTAAGTTTTTGTATGTGTTTAAAATTTGGGGTTTTGGTGAGTCTGGTTGGTTGGTTGTTATTTATTTGGTTTGGCATTTTGATATGTAGTCTCTTTAAAGAGCTGTCCTTAAGATCTGCTCTGACATCCACTCAAAGTATACTCATTTGCATTAAGAAATATAAAACTGGTCATAAGTTAGGGAGCCTCAGTGTTATATTTGTCTTGTGAACAGCAAGAAGTCTATGCTTGCTAAGGAAGCAATTTTTTTTCAGTGTTCAAAATTAGTAATCAATGTAGGTGGAAAACACTGAACCTATGGCAGTGGATCTGAGAGGACACTCAAACCTTTCTCAGTCATGTGTTTGGGTAAGGGGGCATAAGGTAGTGCAGGTAGAGTTTCTCATTATTGTGCTATGATAGTGCATGGGAGATCAAGTGAAATCTTGAAGGCCAAAAGTTATGCAGAGATGTTTCAAATGTGGGGCTTGTGACCCTTCTGCTTCTGAAAGGCTCTCTATGTTGAGAGTTTGGTCATTACCAGCTGTGTTATCATCATAAATTTAAATTTATTTTAGCGTTGGAGGTCCACACACTGTATGTCTTGTTGTAATACCCCAGAAGCAGTGAGGCTAACTTAGTTCTTACACTGATGTAGGCAGGCAAACTTAAACAGGACAGCAAGTAATCTGTCAGGTGCAGCATGACTGCGGCAAAATAACTTACGGCTATCTAGCAAGAGGAGTGTGCACATTATTTTGCTGATAAATATGCCATATTCGACAGTGGAGAAATGGTCCCAGACTCTTACCCGAGTAGTAACTGTCCACCACCCATTAAAAGAAGAAGGAAGAAAGCCCATATGCACCTGGATCTCCCTTGAATGAATTGTTCTTGCTTTGGAAAAGACCTTTTCTATACTTGGAGCTTGACAAAGCTGGAAATAAAAATCTGAAAAGTGGCAAATTTCTTTTAGCAAATTTAGAAACAGAAAGAAAAGTTACAAATACTTGAAAGCTGATGTGACCTGTTTGTCTACCCCCTGGACACAAATGTGAAAGCTACTTTGTGGAAAACCAAAGCTTTCTGCTATATTTTGGTATACTATTTTTTTTTTCTGGCCACATTTCTGATTTTTCACTATGTGTGCAAGAATAATAAGGGTGTGCAAGCTTCTATGGTTACAGGAGTTTGTTTCTGTTTCCTTACATCTTGTCTGAACATGACCATGTGAACTTCATGAAAGTTATGGTTATTATTTTAAAGCATAAACAGAGAAACACTTTCCACATTTCCATCCTCCTGATTTTAATGAAGACAAGTGACAGGAGGAATTGGTTAGTACAGTGGTGTTGTGATGCTTCATCAAAAGCTGATCATGTTTCTTCAATATGTTATATGATGAGGCATTGCCATCATAACTTTCAAAGCAAGGTTAACACGCAGATGCACCCATCATGACTTGTGAATTAGTGTTGTGATGGCAAAACTAGGTTTCAAGGGCCTTTGAAATTAAGTTGACTGAGACTTGCTTTTCTTAAAACCAGCTGTTGTGCTGCACTGTAGTCACCTTTGTTGCTGATTCTAATGAAAAGCATTTGCAATGATATGTGATATAGCCTGCTAACGTTTTGGAAAGGTGAAAGCCAAAGGCTGGTGTGAGGTTTCAGTTAAGTGATTTCATAAATTAACTTTAATGTGACCTGTAGTTCCTTTGCCAAATAATAGGTTAGCGAATGAATTTGAATATGCATTCTCTAAAAGATGAAAGCTAATGTTAGCATCTGAATGGGACCTGGAAACCTGACAGGTTTTTATTGAGCTCCAGGCTTCTTATAATATCTGGTGAATAATTCATGTCCTGAAGGTGGCTATGGCAGAATGACTGCAAAAGCAGACATGAGGCAAAACCAGGGATGCTTGCCTCATCCCATTCTCATCTTAAAGTGTGTGTTCAGGTAAAAACAAGAGTCAGAAACCAATGTCTTTAAGCATTCAGTAATTCACAGCATCTTAATGCAGCCTTCCACTTAAGGGAGTGGATGACATCACTGTGCCAGAGAAGATAGAAGGGGTACAAGGGAAAAATGATGGTGTTTGAAGTTGAGGGTGATATGGTTTCCTACCTAGACATCACTCCACTCTCATGAACCCACTGATAACGGTGTACCAGGAGATTTGCTTCATGCATGTGACATTATCCCATCCTAGACAACAGACAGGTGAGAACAGATACAACGTGGATATTGCACATATAATTCAATATAATATTGAGGTGTAGAATTTTAATACATAGTTTATGCAGCTGTTGCCCCAAATTCTTGCAGGTTAACGTAGCAGAGGGAACTAATCATAATCTGGAAACATGATCAGAATAGGCCTGAGGAAAGAAAAGGACTGCCTTTTCCTTCTGCTCCTGGAAGATGATGACATATGTTTCTACTAGGAACTAAGCTGAGATCACGGAGTTTCTTTTTGGAGCATGCATCAGGCAGGAGGAGCCAGGTGTCTGGTTCTAATCCAGGTTTGACCTCACTTTGAAAAGCTACAGGGCTCAGTGGCCATTCTCAGGCCTATTCAGTCTTTCAGCATGATGTGGTCTATTGGAAATAACCTCCTCCTTTCTGGAAATCACTTAGTGGAGAATTATTGAATGATTTTCTCAACGAGATCAAGGAAAAAAAATGCTGTTACAACGCATAAATAATTGATTCTATTGCTTGAAAATACCTACTGAAACTGATGCTGTGGCTGAGACCGGTTTTTTATTCAGAAAGAAAAATGTCAAATTAAACACAACTCTATTGATACATGAAGAAAATGGTTCTTGGTATAATGCCAACATCAATAATTATAAAGGGGAGAAAGCAGTTAAAAGGCATGGCTGGCAGCAGTTTTAAAATATTTGTCCTTGATGGGACCAGAGACTGATTTAGTTTAAATTTAGATTCCAAAGAAAACTAATATCTCAAAGGGCTTATAATAAAATGTAGTTTTATTTGTTGCAAATGAGAACAAACAAGATACAATAGAACAAGCTTATATTGGCTTTAAAATACTGTAACAATGCTGCAGTCAGGTGAGCGAGTCAATTCAGTTCACAGTGGGTGAGGATTTAGCCTAATAAATTACAAGAAGTGAGAAGTGAAAACAGCAATATGAATTTATAAAGGCACATGTTTGTTTAACAGGTACTCCCCCAAGCAGTGCCAAGCAAGTAGAGCAATTGAAAGCTCTCTGATTTTTTTTCTAGTTGGGACTTTTCACTGGCTACATAAATTATCACTGGTGTCAAGGCATGACAATGGCATTTCCAGGGGAGTTTTTTAGGCTTTTGCTGTGCAGGTGATCTTAACAATCCCTTCTGAATCAAAATGCTTTTAATCTCTCTGGTGGTATTATGCAAAGTTACATGTGAGCATCAGCTGGTTCTCACTGGTAGGAGAAAGGCTTGGTTCTGGCGCATGGTTCTGCATGAGGAAAGATGGAGCACTGGGTAGATTTCAGGACATAATTGTTTGTGGGAGGTTTCTATGTGACACTAGACTGTCCCGTCTTTGAGGAAGAGATCATGTTTTCAAATCTGTGCTTGTCAGTGTCTGTGAGCATGTGGTATGTTCTAGACAGTTCCACAAGATGAAGAAAAGAAATGTAAATGGACAGATTCTGTCTTAGTTATGGCTCATCTCTTTATGATTTATCTCAAAAAGGAAGCAGGTTCTGAGTGCAGAGGGCAGACAAAAGGTCTTCAAGCAAATATTAGCTATTAAAGTCTATTGAGTGGAAGTCAGGTTGTAGTTTATGAAGTGGTCATGCACTTAGACAGTTAAGGCAGAATTTATTGCCAGTGGGTGATCTAAACATTTTCTGGCAGATCCTGAGAGAAATCAATATGACTGAGGTTTGTGAAAGAAGAAAAAAACAAAACAACAAAACAACCTTGTTGGCTCATTCAATGTTTTCCAACCTGTAGAGCATGAGCCAGTGATGGACCAGAGCACAGATGTGGGCAGAGCTGCACTGAACACTCATGAAGGGCACAGGTAAGAAACGCCTGTAGCAACTCCACTTGTCAAAATAAGCAAAATCAAGTTTATTGTAACTTTGTGCTGCTCCTGCTACTGCAACCTGCTCTGTTAGCAATACAGAGAACACATTGCACAGGTAGGGAGCTCATTTGAGGCAGGGAGGATAATGTCTCTGGACACAATGGAGATGACAGTCTTTGGGACCAATTCTGACAGGACTGTGAGGTGCAGTGAATGATCTTTCCTAACCATTATTTGATAGTTCCACACTGTCAAAGTCATGCCCCTCCAAGGAATAAAATAAATAATGTTTATCTTTTCAGGGCTAGTGCAAGACTTCCATGCAGCATGCTTTTCCAAATCTATTTTGTCAAAACTTTGCCAGAATGCCTAGGAAAGAGATTCCTACAACTCTCCTATAACTCCTCTTAGGAAGACAGTATGCAAGTGGGCATTCTTGGAGGAACTAATAGCCTAGTAGCTCCCTCATAAAATAGTTCTCTTAGAACCAATTTATCTCTGCTTTTGGGGAGAAAGCTTTTGTTGGTGTTTGTAAGAGTGCTGCAGGAGTGGTTTTAGTTTGTACCATGAAATACTGCTTTAAGATGTGAACTGGTTACAAAGGGTCTCTCTTATCTTGCTGCTTCTAAGGCAACTTACAAAATACTAACAACAAAGTGTTCTACGTCAAGTGGATGCCTATTCTAATGTAATGACAAACACTATTTTGGGAATAGTACATCTCTGTAAGAGATATTTCATGTTATAGCAATGCATGTGTCTGAGAATCTACTTTAGATTGAAGGATCAGCCCTTGAGGAAGAGGATATAAATTGCACTTCCCCTGCAGAGTTGGACTGTGGACTCCTTGCTAAACAATCTATTATTTCTCTAGGAGGTTTCTTGAGGCTAGAACTTCCTGAATACAAAGCATGGTGATGTAGTTAAAAAATAAAAATACATCAAATGTCCTTTAGTCTTTCTCCCGAGCATCATATCTTTTTTTGACTAGCAATCACCTGATCTCACATATTGTGCCTAGTCCAATAGTTAAAACAGGAGTGTGATCCAGTGTCTGAAGCTCTAGTGATGGCAAAAAGGATACTTTTTCAAGAGTACATGCTCAAAACTTATTTTAAACTCTTATTTTTTTAATTCAGAATAGGAAAAAAGAAATCAAAGCAAGAAACTTTTATGGTCTTATTTTAAATGAGCACTCTAAAATTCCAAGTGTGACAGCTAAATATTAAAAAAATGTAATGTATATTAACTTTCCAGTAGCTAAATTTTAATTTGCAATGTGTTTTTATAATAACAACGATTTTATATTTTCTGAAAAGAAAAAAAAAAAAAAGACAGTGCCTACTTACTACAACAGCTTTGTAGTCCCAGTGGAGTTGCCACATGTTAGGTAAAGGCCTTTTTCCTGTGCAGCCATGATGTTCTGTAATCTTTTACCTTCCATGTTATGAAATTACTCTTCAAATGCATAGTTCTAAAGGAGTTATTTAAGGTTGTCATTTGATTGTGTTCTTTTCTAATCCTATGCGAAAACTTGTTCCCTTCTACCTACCACTAGAACTGCAATTTCTTTGGAAATTATTTTAAATATCCATAGCATCGTGCCAGGTCTCATCAAATCATTCAGGCTTTCAAGACATAACATAAGCCTACACAATGTGACATGCTTGCTGCATCATGTCACAAACCTTCAGAGTTATTATAGTTTTTTAAAAAATGTATTTGGAAGTTACCATGGCTACAAACCCTCTTTTTTTCATTCAGATTTGAAACATTTTAAAATATTGAGTAAACCAGGCTTTCCTTTCCAGCAACAACACAGCAATTGTTTAAATGTTCTTATTGTCAACTTTCATAGAGGAAGAAACCCCCAGCATATTTCCATTTTATATCAGCTGTAATTTTTCTCCTTGGGATAAGTGTAAAATGTGAAGAAAAGATTTTGTTCCTGTGTAAATAGCAACTAAGAGGACTAGAAAGAAATGCTTCTTAGCTGCTGTAGATCAGGATGACTCCAGTTTACACTTACAGACTCAGTGGCCTGTGAAGGTCAAGGTGTGTGTGGGTAGGAAAAGCACCGTGTCTGGAGAAGGTGGCATTGCATGGTGAATGTCAGCTGTCATTCCTGCACAGTAATTCTGAGTCTCATAATGATTCTCATTCTTTCCTTAGAGTTAATCACAGGGACATTAATGCAGAGCAGCTTGTCAGGAAACCCTATGTTCTGTTCTGTGGTGAACAGCATGATGAAGCTTCACTTCCCACCGTAATACTGGTGGGGATTTGCCGGTTTTATCAGTGGAAGTGTTTTAACTCCTTCTGCAAGTTCTGATGATGGTACATTGCAATTGCTAAAATGAACAGGAAAGGCTAAAATAATGCAAAATGGACCTGAAGCCTATTTGCCCTCATACCTGTGTGTAAGGTACTTAGCTGAATGTAGAATTCAGCATGCTTGTTCAAATGTGACGTTCCTCCAGTCCAGACTTCTGCCTCTGATGGTGGCTAGCAATGGGCAGCCCCAAGGGAAATGAAAAAAATTTGAGGGAGAAGAGTGTGGGTTATGATTCCCTTTTGTCTTCTCCTGACACCTCACTGTCAAGCTAGCACTGATCACTACTAAGAAGAGACCTTAAAGCAGGTGGTTTAATAAAATTGAAGGGAACCTCTTTTTGTTTATCTTAGTTACTATGCTACTGTTTTCCCCTCATCTTTCTCATTTCTCTTGCCTTTCTCTTTTCTGAAGGCAGATATTTTTATTTTCAGCATTCTGGTGTCCTCCTCTAGCAAGTTCCAAAGTCTTGACATTCTTTCCAAGAAAGCTTGTATGGCGTTCCTCTGATCTTGCAGCCAGATGTTGGGAGTTTCAGGGTCTGGGGAGGAATGTAGCCTGGGAAAACAATCTTGGCAGAAAGAAGGTAATTTTCTAAAATAATTTCACCGAAGGGGGACAAGTCACAGTATGTCAGATGATACATTGCAATGACAGATGAGTAGCATGTGATCTTACACGTAGCCACAGCATTTGGGTGAAGATACTCCCTTAGATTCCTATTCCTTATATCTATAGTAAATAAATCACAAAAACTTACCTTTGAGTTGAGACAGTAATTGCTTCTTCAGTTTTCTCTGAATATGAAGGGAGCCTGGAAAAATGAGATGTGTAGTCTCCTACTTAATCTTGCAACGTGATTGCTGTTTTCTAGTGAAGCTGTCGTGTGCCCTTACATTGATCTGAGGAGCCTTCTCAGATGCTGGGAAGGCAGCCTCTTCTGGGAGAGAAATATAGAACTGAAAACAACAGACAAAATGTAGATAGCTCTTCCACTGGTTACACCACCTTCTTGCTACCATGTTGCAGGAGTACAAACCACTAGGAAAATGCTGGAAATAAGTGGCATGAGGATTACGTATGTTAGAGGACCAGATGTGGACAGGCAGTTGCTGGTACTTTCACTTTGCTGCTCACAAGAGCAAGGACACATCTGGGATGATCTTCCCTGTATGTAATTCTGGAACACACCACAGCTAGTTTTACTGGGTTGAAAGGAAGAACAACTTAATTGTGTTGCCTTTTCCCCCCCCCTTATAATTATTTAGACATATTTTTAATTTAAGGATTGTATTATTGAACAATTGATCTTAGTTTTAGCTAAAATACATCACTTTATGCCAAACTTTCTTTGCTTGCTCTCTTAGTAATTATTTTGAATATTTTCCAAAAGTAATAAATGTGAAATTTGCTGGAATTTGAACAGATTATTTAATACTCATTGTCGTAATTATCTAATATCCATATGATGTAGATGTGAAATCTAAGAATTTTTTAAAAATTGAATTCCATCATCCTTTCCCTCTGAGGGTTTTGCACACACTACTGTTTAAGGGCTCCCCACTCAAAAAAAAAAAAAAAAAAAAAAAAAAAATCCTGAAACCCACCTACCCTAGCAATTTGAAATTATTTTTTTCTGTTGCTAGGAAGGTAGCAATTGGCAGGATGGAAGAGCTCGAAGGATAAGTTTTAATAGAAAAACATCTATACTAGGAACTTTTTTCCTGTCCTTACTCATTATCATCATAAACATTGAAAAAAATTTTAGTGATTAAAGTGGTTTAAAAAAATCTTCTCAAATGCACATACTAATGTTGATGATCTCAGAGGAGATAAGCCTACTACGTGGCCAACAGCAACTACGTCAGACTTGCGTAGTTTTGTATACCAAGAGTCAATATGCGGTCTCCAAGTCCTGCAGTTCTCACTTAACTTTTCTGCATTGTGTTTTTCCATTGTATTTTATTTGGTTGTTCCTTCCTATGGTTAGTTTCTGTAAATTCCTGTGACTAATCCCTTTCTTAGGTGGCTCTTTTTGTAGTCAAACCTCATTCCCTGAATGAATGAGACTTTGTCCGAATCAGTGAGGGCTGATGGCATCTGACAAGAAGGTTGATGAAAGTGGTGCAAGTAGCCAATTTAAAATGGCAGGGAAAGATAACTGATGCTCTGATTTTTCTCCCTTGGCAGTCTCCTCATAGCAGGTTTGCAGGGATCATTTTCAGTTGGTTTATGTTCTGTGCCAATTGCAACTCTTTATAATCCATCACCTGAGGCATTTTAGCTGCTGTAATTTTTGCTACCCATTTCAGAGGGAAATCTAGATGGGCCAAATTTAATGAAGGCTTTACTGAAATCTGTTTAATTTCATTTCTTATACCCACTCTATCTGGGTATGAAGGGATTTAAGGTAGTGTAATTTAAGTATCTGGGAACTGCAAAAAAAAAAAAAAGTTATCATCCTCCAATAAGTTCTTCTTTGGTTTGTGAGCAAAACCTATTCTGTTTTTTTAAAGAGTGGAAAGAAATGAATTATCTCACAAGACTGTAATCCCTGTCATGGGGGAGCAGGAGGTCATGAGGGTGCTGCATCTGCCCATGTTGTGGTCGCCCTTAGTTTCTTGCTTGCTTTCCTTCATAGAACAGCCCTCTTTCCATTGCTCCCTGATACTACCTTGGGGGGTCCAGTGCCTTTAGACCCCTCTTCAGTCACTGCTGGGAGAGACAGGCATGTGCAGAGGGAGTTCTGTTCTCAGGTGGGTTTGAGTGATACTTGTGGGGTGCCTTTATTCATACTCTCCCAGCAGAGGAAACCTAGGAAGGCTTGACCCCTAAACTAAGTAGTATGAACAGCATAAACAGAATGAATAGAGTATACTGGCAGGAAACCTCATGAGAGTGTTATGATAAACAATTATGCTGCTTTCCAGAGGGTTAAAAGAAAAATGAAGAGAAAGGGATAAGGAGAACAGAATGGTAAATAATCTAGAAAGGGAAGATGTTGAATGGAGCTGAAAACATTGCAAAGAGAATGTACCACAAGAGTTGGAAATTGCCAACCAGCACAGGATTGAGAACATCCAACCACAGACATGATAAATGATAAACCTTTCTGTGGTTTCTTCTATCATTATGTTTGAACACAGTGTCACTGTGTCTGAATTCTCTTTCTGCAAATTTCATCTCAAGCTAAATGGCACATGTTTTACCCTCAGGCCAGAGGTACTGCTTGTGTCCTCTCTGCTCTTAGAAAGCTTCCTTGCTTATTTCCAGTTCTTGAATAAAAAATAATCCTGGAGGGAACTCCCACCCAAAAATGCTGTAACTGCTTCTGCATCTCGTTCTGCCCATCAATCATATCTTCTGAATCTTTAGTTGTGAAGAACACAGTCCTGCCCTCTGTGCTTGTTTGGCTTTTTACTGGGACACAAAGTCATCCTCTGCAGTAGAGCCAATGTAAGAACGGGAAAGAAGAATCCACTATGTGAATATGTTCATATCTATTGGCAGGTAAAAGATGGTGGGAAGGACTAGTTTGAACAGAAAACATAATTGGGATTTGGTATGGCTGTGCTTTTTCCATGGGATTTCCTCTTGGTGGGAGCTTGGAGCACAAGAGTTATGAGGTGCCCCATTCACGGGAAAGGCATAGCCCAGCTCTGCACTGTGTATTCCCCTTTCCCATATGATGATGTGGGGCTCATGGACTTGCTGACCCCAGAACCTCATTTGGTTCTGTTTGACCACAGCAAGGTTACACATGTTATTTAATATAAAAAATAAATAGCACTGCCAGTGCTTTTTAAAGACCTGGCAATAGCACAGGGAGAGGGTTTTATGACTCTGCAGTGGTCCTTATGAGTACAGTGCAAATGGAGCCAAAGCTTCACATTTCTCAAGAGGAACCTAATGCCTAAAGGGTCTGTTTCCCTAACACTCAACTGAATGCCAACTGTACATTTCTAAATGAGAGCTATTTTAAAGGCACTACACTCATTACCAGGTGCTCCAAGTATGATATCAGTGTTATGGAGTGGATTCTGGCAGTCATTTGCCTCTAACACCTCAATCAGCCAATGATGTAGAAAGGGGATCATTTGGTGGGATGGACTTGTGGGCCCAACCTTTGGGGGTTGAATTTTGAATAGACTGTTCCTGGGCTATTGTGAAAAGTGCTCTGACTTCACCATGCTCTGGACTGTGCTGTAAATCCACTGCTCCTCTAACTGTGATCAGACAGCTTTGGCTTTTCCTGGAGAGCTGACGATGGTGCTTTGGGGAGAGGCTGAGTCAAGTCTCTAAAGCTTTACTGGTGGATGGTGCCTTCAGTTCCCATAAAGATGAGTGCAAGCATCTGCTGCTCCCCTTCCTCAGCAGAGCAGCATGTAAAAGCAGGCTGCTGGTTAGCTGTTCTTTCACTCAGCAGTGCATTGGCCACTAATACCAGCAGGCAAAAAGACTAACTGATGGAAGGTGAGTGTCTCAGTCTCCTCTGAAACAATGTACTGTGGAAAGCTGGACATACCTGTTGAACAATTTTAAGGCAAGTGGATGCTTCTCCATCTGAGCAAACTGTCCCCTAGCCAGAGAATCACAGCAGATTACAGTCACTGCATAGGAGCTGTTGAGTGCGTTATAATAGGAGCGGCTGCAGGGCAAATGCTCCCTTTGCAAACCTGAGTCTGAGCCAAGGGAAGCAGCTTGCCATCAGAATGCTGCAAGGATGGTTTTGAGTTAAACCTTTTAAACTGAAACTTCAAAAACATTTTACTTTCCACCAGGGTTTGAATTCCTGGTCCTAGTTCAAAGACTGGCAACATTTATTGCCTCTTTTTTTGCTGTGTGCATGCATGTATTTTTAAGCTTCCATATGAGATCCCAACATACAAACAAATGAAAAAACCCCAAGTATTATTTGTTTGCTAATACCTGCTTTTGGATATGTGAGGGCTGACTCCACTGAAAACAGTGGAGCAACATCTGTGCCTCTGATGTACTGATGCAGGGCACTTTGTGCAAACAAAAATAGCAGATGACAACAGCAGAATTGTACTGCTGAGCTCTAAGAAATCAAACTCTTTTGGATGATTTAATGCTAGTGACAAAAGCAACGTCAAATGATTTCCTTCTTTATCTGATTAGCATCTAGATGCATCAGATATTAGAGCTCCATCGTGCTAGGCTCAGTGCTTATATGGGATAATAAATATTCCTTGCCCCAGAGCTCTTGCTGTGTGGATGTACAGTGAGAGACAAACTGACAGGAGGGCTGCACGGTAGCTGTGAACTGATTAAGATTAGCATAATAAGCAGCAGCCATGGTACACCAGCTGTCTGTCCTGTGTCTAGAAAGGATAGAGCAGGGGGTAAGTCTTAAAGAGATAACGTGAAGAAAGATATGTCAGTGGAACTTGACATTATGACTGGAAGCTTTTCCTATACATAGAAGGCAGAATAAAAAATGAAAGGGTGAGCATGAAGAAAATCTAACAGTCAACAAAAGCAGGAATCACTATCTGCTGTGTAACCCATAACTGAAAACTTATCTTCATTTCTTACTTTTTGACCGTAGTAAATGATTCTGGATCTCATTTTCTTTTAATGTAACATACACATCCATCAAATACTTCAGCCAAATGATTTCCAGCCTCTAGAGTGTTTGTGAATTGTTTCTTTGCTTTGCTCTTCCTCCTAAATTGCATACCATTTTTTGTCTTAATTACATGTGTGAAGGAGGTTAAATAGAACAGCAGATAGTCACTGATGAACCTTCCAGAGCAGCTTTTGTTATACCAAGTATTCTGAAGTGCATGAGATTTCCATTAATAAAGACAAAAGTGTCTGTATAAACAATTAAAAAAATATTTGTGTTTCTCTAATCTCTGTGGGATGGTTAAAATCCTTCTCAACGACTTCTTTCATTTACAGAAAAATATATGTTTGCTTTGCTATCCAGCTAGCAGGGCTTGTAGTAATTGTATGTCCTCTCTAAATTGTGCATACATATCCTCTGTGATAGAAGCTTCCCAAAGCATTCAGCTATGACCAGCACAAAGGTTAATCTACTATGATATCCAGTGTGAAGGGAAATAGAGTCTTGGCCTGTACAAATCAGGGGTCAGCTGTCATAGATCACGGTCAGGTCCACCGGTCACCTGTTCCTATAGCAATGTGACTGGTGCGATGACAGAGTTCAGGTCTTGAGATACTTGGTTGCTTTGGTAACTACAGCTCATTTTCATGCTGAAATATGTGGGTTTTAGCCAGCAGGACAGCCTGTGTCCCACTAACATTAGCAAGTTTCTTTGCAATGAAAATAAACTCTGCTGCTAGTTCATCAAATGGATTAGCTTTTGCATCAATTTTCAGTTTTTTTCAGGCCTTTGGTCATGACTGGCTTTAACCTTCTGGTGGTGTTTGTGTGTCCTCCAGTATTTATCTTCTGTGGTAGCTTGGATGGGATAGATTTGTTTGTTTCTTTGTTTCCTTTCACTTAGACAAATTGGTAGCTTACATGTCCCCTGTTTTTAATGGCAAAAGGACTATTTTCTGTGTTCTTTCCCTCCAGATCTCAGGCAGATGAAAGGCCCATTGTAAAGTATCTACAGCAGGAGAGAGTGGGCTCCCAGGTGGTGCTTGAAGCAGCCCAACACAGATGAAAAGCAGCTGCAAACCATCTCCGACTGGGGCTGGTGGGGCAGGGAGCTGCACAGCCGCTCTGCAGTTCCCTGGCCCAGCACCCAATCCTCCTCCCCTGCATCACCTTTCCTGCAATGTTGCTAACAAACACGGCTCCCAAAGGCTTTTGGCTTGTGCTGAGCACAGCTTCCCGTGGCAGAGCAGTGGCTGCAGGCATTCTCAGAACAGCTCGCTCACTCACTGTCCTCTGGGTGAAACCTCAAATGCTTTTGCATCAAATAAATCCTTGCAGCCAGGTCCCCCCTTGGAACCGACCTCTCAGTGGGCAGCTGTAAAAGCAAACCCACTGCTGCTCTGCGGTGGGGATGTCCCTGGGTCAAGGTGCATTTTTTTTTTTGAAATGTGTAAATTTGCATTCTTTTTTGTTTTGTTATCTTTAAGTGCTTTGCATCCTGGTTTCAGTTTCTGCCCTTCTTTCTGCTTCTTTTTCCTCTTGTTGGGGAAGTGGTATGACTGGAGTGCTCTGCTGGCACCTGTGGCTGGTACTTTATTGGATTTTACAGAGTGATGGGGAAAAGGAATATATCTGGCTTCTGCTCTTGGGAAGGAATATGATGTGGAGTTGGATGAGTTGCAGATGGTACAGGGAAGTTTTTGCTTTAACAGTCATGGAAGAAAGCTGGATTCTGTGTTTTATGGCAAAGTATTTAGTGGAAAAAAGTTATATTCTCCCTCACCTCCTCCTGTTTGCCCTATAAGCATGTGAGGAGCAAGAAGAGAGGGAGTGAGAGTGAGGATATTTGTGCTTATGCACATAAATCTAAGGTTACCTCCACTCTTCTTGATGAAGTACAGGAACAGCCAAACATTATCACATGAAAAATTATTATAGTTTCTTTTTATTATTATTATCAGAGCTTCTCTCAAAACCATTCTAAGTACAAGCATTTAAACATTAGACTTTTTAAAAAGAATTAAGAAAAAGATCTGGAAACAATTTGTTTTCATTCTCTCCAGGGTTGTAAATGTAATAGGATGAGGCTTCCTTTTGTCCCCTTTACTGACCTTGACAAGTGCTTGACCGAATGTTGCTAACAAACATCTTCATGCCATCGCCCTGGCCTCTTCTCCATGCTTATTGATGCCATCTGTCCTGTAACTGCCTGCTTCTGAAACAGAGTGTGAGGAGTTGTGCAAATGGTGGGAAATTTTTATGCACTCTATTGTCCTGTATACGCCCTTCACATGAGCTCAGGGGCTTTTTATGACTTGACTTCAAAACTTCTTCAGGCTCAGTGGATCTTCTGCTGAAGCTTGAAAGGTCTGAGATGAGCTGTATGGCTTTTCACCCCCTCAGCAAGGTATCCTTGGAGCCTGGGTAATTTTTACCTTAATTGTGCGTTTCATGCAACTGATGGGTTTTGCATACCATTTAAGAATTGTTTAGGTGACCACCATTCAAAGGTGGGCAACAGGGGGTTTTAATTGTCTACAGCAGGACCGTTATGGTCTTTGAAGAGCTTGTAACTGACTGATCCTTTACAACTCCTGTAAATGCTCTTTGGACTGTGAAAACATTTGGGTTAAGAGACAACCATTTGGTTGTGAAAGTCCATGGAGAATCATGGCTTTGTACGAGAAAGAATATCTGTGTGCCTAATGGAGTCAGATAGGAAAGAGTTGTGAGCTGTCTGGGTTCAAATGAGCCAGCCTGGCTCTGTAAGTGCAGGCATGACTTTTGCTTGTCTCTGCTACTGCACCTCACCTGACTCACCGGTGAACCATGGTTTTTTGCTGGGAAGTGCCATTCAAAATATGTTGTACAACTTTCTTTTCCTTAAGAAGGGTCAGTGCTGGTCCTAAGCAGCTTGGCTTTGTGCCTGTTAATTAAGTAGCTGTCACTGATTTAAAGGATGAATCAGCAGGGGCTTCATTTGTTGCTGGCTGAAAGCATCAAGTCAGTAAAGCTGCCAGTATGTTTTATTCCTACATATTTCTTGTGTGCGACTGAAAGAAGTCTGGCTCCACAAAGTTGACATGAAATGCCAATACTGCAGACCATTTCTGACATACATGAGGTTATACTAATCCAACTTAAGGTTTATGCAGACCCAGTCATTCATAAGTCCATCAGCCACCCAGCCCCTCATGTGTGCTCTGAGCCCCTGGAACACACAGGGACATCTGTTGTTTTAATGGAGGATTAATTTCTAGGAAACTCCAGTGCCTAGTATCAAAGCTGGCATGCTTACATCCATGTTTGGCCTTTTTTTTTTTTAATATATTTTTATTCTGGGCAGTAGTTCAATCTCACTCAAGATAAATAACGCATGTGCATATCTTGAGATTGGGCCAACGTGCAGTTTTCAGAGCAATACAGTCAGGTTTGCTAAATCCTGGGACTCCAGGTGAAGGCTTTGTCACTTATTGTCCTGGTCGTGTAGATGTATATGGAGATGATCAGGTGTTGTGTCCTTCTGAGGAAGAAAAACAATGCAAAAGAGAGGTATAAACAACAAAGTGGTGTCATAATGAAGCCAGTTTATCAGTAAAATGTATTTACTTTATTACTATTATTTTTAGTAGTAAATTAGAATGTGTATAGTGCTAAACATAAAATGCTTGTAAGAGGACAATGAGGAAGTCACTGTCAGTATAAGGTAGGGGCCTGCAACTTCATCAAGTGGTGTGAAAAACTGGCTTTTTCTTTTCCAAACTGGAGGAAATTTGGAAAAGAGAAATGTATTTGGAGGCAGTATTTAATTTTGCAAGCAAACATTACAAGGACATGTAAATAAATATCTGTAGCTGCTCTGATCTTCATTTACAAAGTACATTTGCTGAGCACTGTTAGCGCTGCTGTTACCAAGTAAGATGCATCAGAAACTGATGAGGCTGCTACTTGCCATAGCAGCAAGGTATCCTCCTAATCATCAGCTCCCGGGAGAGTGGGGTGATTATTCATGTACCAGGATAACCAGCCCTGCTATGCTGCCAGGTTTATACCTGCTTATGCCCTCTGCTACACGTGCTGTAGTGTTAGGAGCTGGCACAGCATCAATACCCTGCCATGTCCTTATGGAGTGTCATTTACTTGCTTCACATGTGCCTGGTGTTAGCTCAGTTGGATTGTGTATGCGGTGACAGTGGTCAAGACTAAAGCATTTTCAAAATTCTCTTGGGGTTTCTGGGTGTAAATTCAGTGATTAGTTTAAATCTGATGTTTAATGGAAAGCATCTGGTTCCCTCAAGCTTCATGCTTTTCCTTGGGGGAGGTGGTAGAGTTAGGGGGTAGGCACACATTTCTGGAGGTTGCTATTGTTTTCCTTTGTTAACATTTTCTATGATGGCTCCTGCAGTGATGGTTTTCTGTATATCTAGCACACAATTCTAACTCCCGTTTGTAAACTGTCTAGACAAGGCTGGCTTAAGACCCCGAGTGCTTGGAGCTCTCTCTGGTACCATGGATTCAAACTGTACCTGAGCACTCAACCTTCAGGCAAGTTTTAGCAGGATCCAGCATTAGAAACTAGCATGCAAACCCAGGCTATTTTGGGAGAAAGAGATGAGTGATCACGTAAGCTTTTTTTTTTTTTTTTTTTTTTTCATTCTTGATACTGTCAAAATGAAAACTTCTCTAGACTCGGAGGGATGTATCTATTTTAATAGGGATTGAATGCTGTACCATGTCCCTTGTTAGTTCTTCTGACACTTGCTGAAGAGGTACCAAATGCAATAGCAATTGCTCTCTTTCTCTTCCAGAAACAATCATCATCTTTTTTGTTGTCCTCACTTACAGCTTTTAATTAAGAGCTTGAATACTGATTATGAATAAACTTTAACCTCTGTGCTTCTGTTAAAGGCTAAAAATGCCTGTCTCCCTTCCTCCAGATTGTTTTCCGCCTTTTGATCATACTTCTCAGTCTTTCCTTCTTGTTCTTCTATCACTTGATCCAACAATACTCTTCTTCCTTCTCAAGTTTCTTACTAGTTTTCCAGATGTTTGTATTCTTTATCCCCCTGGTATTCCATCATTGACAGCCATTCTACCGCTTCTGTCTTCTCCAGCTCCTAGTTTTCCCCAGGTGTTGAACGAATCTATGGTTCATGTTTCTTGAAGTCCACGGCTGTTGTCTCCCCTTTGCAGAGGTGTGAAGGTTCCCCATGCCATCTACTCTGCATCTCACTGAAAATTAATGCAGTGAGAAATGCAAGAATGGTCCTCAGAGCAGAAAATGAACAATCATATTTGCAAGAAACTCTAACTTGAAGAACAAAACAAGGCAAAAAACTAAGAGAAGGCCAGTGATGTTGGAAAGACATAGATCATAAGAGGACTTTTTTTTTTTTTTTTAATAGGATATAGGAAATTGTTAAAAGCGTTTGATATGAGCAATAACATAAATAACCCACGTTGTTATTTAAAATTACAGTTAATGATAAGGAATATTGTAGAAAGGATATTACCTATTTCTTAGACCAGTTTCTCTTAGGAATCAGGATAAATTATTATGTTTGTGCACAGGACAGGGTGAAGGTGACTGTCCAGGCAAATTACAGAATCACAGAATGGTAGGGGTTGGAAGGGACCTCAGGAGAGGTGGGCAGGAGACTGGAGAGCCCTATTCTCTTCCCTTGCTGATGCTGGAGTGTGCTGGTATTGCTCTGTGGTGTGATCCAGCTGCTGCTGAAACAAAGGCTGTGCTGAGGCATGTTGACAGTCTGTCAGTAATATACTTCTTGTTGACTCTAAATTAATTTAAAAAACCCCAAAACCAAAACTGAGCAAATTTTTTATTAAAAGGGTGGTTGGTCAGACTAGCCTGACCTACCTCCTTCATTTTAACCTACTGTAAACAGCTTGCTGTCTCTGCTAGCAAGACATCATTCTGCAGCAGATGACATTAAACCCAGAGTCTTGGTCAAAATATCTGAAAAGTAGGTTAAATCTGATACAAATATTATTTGATTTTTTTTTAATGGGATTTTTTTAAAATAGGATGATAAATGCTGCTTGAATTAAATTAAAAAGGAAAGGAATAAGAAGAAAGCAAATATAAAATCTGTAAATTGGGAATGAGAATGCTGAGAATAGATTTGCCTTGACTTGATGCTTTTAATGTCTTCTTTTAAAAATATTCTTCCTGAACCTATATAAACAATCTTTTTTACTACAAACATACAGTTTGTTGTAGTGAAGCATGAACAGGAAACTAATCTGGGATCATACTGAATGTCTGACTGTGCTTGTATGAAGGAAGGAAACCCTTAGGGAATACAACACATACCTCGCCATGAAAGCCTAGGCCTCCACATTAGAATAAAGAAAAAATTTATTTTTATTACTTTCTGTAAATAATCTGCCTTCACCACCCCAATGGCTCGACTCACCCTTTTATGCTGTTTTGTTTTTCACACCATCCTGAGGTGTGTGTAGGGGGTGCATGTGTGATTATTTTTGGTTTTATTTTCTAAGCCTTGCCTTGCTCAATTCAGCATTGCCCGTGGGCATCCAGGCGTATGCGATCTCTCCAAGTTTATGGCTTGATTTGCTCCCGGATACGCAAAATCTGTTCTGATTGACTGCACTTTCAGTAGCTAGCTAGCCTGCTCCAGACTTTCAGTAGCTTAGTAGCTCTGACTTTGGATTTGCTCAGGCACTGCACCACGTAGCCTGGTTGTATCATCTCCTCTCATTTGGCCACATTCTGATGGCTGTAAAAAAATAAAATTAATTAGATGCTAGTATCCAAAAGCAGCAGTGTAGCTGGGCAGTGACTGGAATGCTTTGGAAAGATTTGGCAGTCAGGAAGATGAATATTTTATGTAAATGTGTAAAAAGTGAAGGATGTCTTCAGATCCTGTCATTAAGATATTATTGCATCTTATTATATAGTAAGATGTTAAAAACATATTCCTTGCTCCTTTCCTCAACCCAGCACAGATGTAATCTATGGAAAAGGATGTAAATAAGGTTTTTCCCTTGGACTTCTTCGAGTTTACTGTGAACCAGAGATGGCTGAAATGCAAAACAGCCTTCATTAGGTAGCTGATGCTGCCTGTTGGCAGAGACAGGATACCTGCCTCTATGGGACACTGATGGTTTTTTTAGGTGGCGAGGAGGAACTGGAAGGTGGCTAAGGCCTGCCACAGTCCCCTCACGCCACACATGTAGTCCCCATCAAAGGGATTCGATGGGGACTGAAAGCGGCTCCCTGGCTACAGCAGTAGTGATGTGCAAGCCTTTAATTTTCCCCACCATTTGCAACAAGGCATTTTCAAGTCTAGACCTGCTGGCTTTTGGGGTTTTCAACCCCCTCCTTATTTATGTGCCATGGGCAATGAGGCCAAGGCAAGAAAGAGGGATCAGATTATGTGAGAAAGGAAAAGTGGAGCGTTACTTCAGGCTGCAGCCTAGCACATGTCCCTTTGAGCATGAGACCTGCAGGGCCACCCAGCATCCTTTCTGCTGTGTTGTCCACGATCTGGGGCTCCCTCCTCTGCCCTAGTCAGCATGCCACTATGTTCAGAGGATCCAGCTGATGTGCAGTGTGTCTTCCCCTAAAAGGACTGAGAGGCAGTGGCTGTTTTTGGAGGGTGGCCCCAGCTCTGCTGGTTCTGAGCTCGTAGCTGTTCCCTCTGCTTCAAGGGTGCAGGGTGTCCCCCCCACTGAGAGGCAGATGTGAGAACTGGGATCTGTGGTGGCCTGGAGTGCCGGCTGTGAGGCTTGTGCAGGATTAGGAGTGGGTGACAGATGCACAAGGTGGCCCGAGGGCTCAGAGAGAGGCTGGCCTGGCATAAATACCACAGCAGGCGGTACACACAGCTTATACTGCTGGAGTCGGAGAGGTCTGGGGGATGTGGGAATGTGGAGTGGGGAGGAGGAGGAGATTCAGACCCTGCTTTGTAAAAGGGAGGATGGGTTTTAAGAAGGTGGACGAGACATAGCCCCGATTTAGAGCTTTTGTTCAGGGAGAAGGAGCCGGTGTAGCAGCAGTGTGGTGAAATTCCAGTTTGGGAAAATGCAGTGGGCTTAAGAGAGCATGTGAGGAAATAAATCTTGAGCTGAAGGCATGTAAAGATTTCTGTAGAAACTTGAGGCTTTTGCTTATACACATACTGGATCACAGCCCCTGCCGTTACTGACATCTTTGCTTTGTGGGTCCTGCGGATGCTGTGTGTGTCGTGGGTCCCGCGGCTGCCGTGGGGGTCCCCCGGACGCTGTGGGGCCCCCGGAG